>NW_020289979.1:0-80742 GCF_003144245.1 Jaminaea rosea | reverse complement strand
CCTCGGGGACGCGCTTATCGCGCTCTCCCACACTCGCTTGTCTCGGGACGCGGCGAGATAAGGATGAGCAGCTTCAGGCGCAGGAACGATGAGCGATACGAGGACACAGCAAATCAGCGGCGCCCCGCAATGTTTGGATTACCTCTCAGCTCTCCTCGACGACAAAGCGATTGATGAGCGTTCCAACTCCGGAGCTGACCTCGACTCGGACCTCGTCGTTATCCTTGAGCGTGAGGCGCGGGGAGCGAGTCCAGCCCACGCCGAAGGGTGTGCTACGCAGGTGGTTCCTGCATTTCAGCTTGACGTTGATTAATGGCGAGTAAACGAGCTACTCACCCGGTCAAAATGAGGGTACCTGGCTTCAGCGTCGTGCCCTGTGAAAGGAATGAGACGATCTTGGGAATCGAGAAGATGAGGTCGCTGGACGGCGCGCACAGAGAAGAGATGATCAGAGGTAACGTCCCATGAACCACGTCCCATGCACCAGGCTTGCTTCGCTACCACTCACTCGAGCCCCCCCTCCTGAACGACCTGGCCGTTGAGAATCCCCTTGATCTTCATCGAGGCGATGTCCTCGATGTCTTTGACGTTGACCAGCGCTGGGCCGATTGGGCATGCGCCATCGAAGCTCTTGCTGAAGCACCACTGAGATTGGGCAAACTGCGCAACCCTTTGCGAGACGTCATTCGAGGCTGTGAGGCCCAGACAATACTCCATGGCATCCGCTTCGGTTACTACGAAAGCGACGCAAGGCGAAAGCATCAGCAAGCAGATCCTCTTGCCAGTCTTTCGTCGCGGCTCACCATTCTTGGCCTCCTTGCCAATCACGACGGCCACCTCTGACTCGTAGTCGCAGGCGTCATCAGCTGCGAACTGATGCGGGATTGGGACTTTCGCAGGATAAGGGTCATTGAGAGACGTCTCGGGCTTCATGAACAGGACAGGCTGCTTGGGAATCTCCATCTTGACTTCCTCTGCATGACGGAGGTACTGATGGCGAAGGGCACGCATATTAGCCTCTCGTCGTGCCGTCTTGGCATTCTATTCGCCCTCGCTGGCACTCTCACATTGATGCCAATGCAGCGAATGGTGCCCACTTCACTCTGCGCCAAGGGGCTCAGCAATCGACTGACGTTTCTGATCTCCCCTGTCCGCTCGCCTGGCGACAAGACTGACGAGCCAGAGAAGATGGCGGCTGCGATCGACCCTGGGTCAGCCAGCGACGCTAATCCCACGTCGAGAGCAGCGTCGACTGGCTCGCCAATGAGCGGGCCAGAGGGGCCACTCGATGGTATGAAGCGGATGAGGCGCTTCCACGACATGGCGTTATCCAAGAGGGAGAAGGAAGAAGGCGAGAAGGAATTGCAGCCTGCTCCTTGCTTCTCGCCGAAGATTTTCGGCGTCCGTGCGTGGCGGAACGGGCTGGAGTGGGGGTGGAGGCGCGGCCGTCGACGACACACACAAAATCTTGCGAGGAGCAATCAATTGGCCTCCATACCAGGACCACGCAATCACCACCTTGCACTGACCCATCAGCCACTAAGGGAGAACCATCCGAGCATGGTGGCTGCTGCTCTCCAGCCAAAGCCTCAGCGCCGCGCGTCGTCGTCGTCGCGGCCAGCCTCTGGCACGCCGACACGAGCAATCACGTCTCGCACAACTGAGCACAGCTAAAGTCGAACCCATTGGGAGCAAGTGAGAGGCGTCTTGAGAGCTCATCTTCAGCTAGAGACGCCTACACCTGGAGTACGAACGACTGGGTGCCTCCTTCCAAGCTTCGACGATTGCGCCTGAGCTCCGCACGGTACTTGATCGCCAGGACGATCTCCGTAAACCGATTCGACAGCAAGCAAGAGCTCGAGAGCAAGTACAACGCAAGAAGACTGCGCCACATTCTGCAAGCGCTCATGCCGTTCGACAGCTCCCAGCACCTTATGCTGAAGCTCTCGTCAGCAACCCTGCCGCTTACTTTGTCGGCAGAGGGGCGGTGAAGGGCAAGTCCTGAGGGAGACACGACCGGGCGCAACTTCGGAGCAGAAGCTGCAATCTGCGCACCGTCGAGCTCACTCTTGACGTCAACAAGGCTGCCCTCACACGACCGCGTGATCTGGTATAACGCATCTCATGACGCGATCAAGGCGAGAGGCGAGCATGGAGAAAGAAACATCCAGTTATTTGATACGCTGCGCGCCTCGATCGCAGCGCAGCGCTGTCTATTCCGGGTGCTGATAGATTGTTACTCCAAGCTTCTCTGGCACAACATGTCGATGTTGGAGGCTCACGACGAATGGACTGTCTGATGATGCATCGCAGGCCTGACTTCTTGCAAACGCTGCCTGAGCGATAAGAGACTCAAGACGTGTCCAAAATTTGAGAACATTTGCATGCGAAGGAGGAATTTGTATCGACGAAGGTGCTCAGTGTGCATCGCAGTGCGTCGCTGCTCGCGCTTGCTATGCGCGATTGAGCTGAGCGTAGCGCGAGGCGAATACATCAGATACCCTTGATCATAACCTCCTTCAGCAAATCGACACTCGTCTTGATCCAGTATCTCGAGCGCTCACCGCAGACTGCGCCGTCGACATTGCGATACACGACAGCTCCTAGGATTCAAACAAAAAGCTGCAATTTAAGGTAGGGCCGAACGCGATGTCGAGCGAGGCGCTTGCATAGGCAGCTCTCTGGCTCGGTGCAAGAGCTTAGCTCGCAGCCTTTTTCTTCACCGGCGCAATGGTGCAGTGACGAGCCCTTGTCACGCAAGCTCTTCGTCAACTGTACTCAGAGCTTGCAGATGCTGCGCTGTGCTCCTTGCTCATTGCGTCGCAATACAGACGGCGGTGTGGGCGGCATGTTGCGTCGTGCTCTGTTGCGCAGCGTGATGCCGTAGGCTATTGCTGTGCCGCCTTCTGTCAAGCTTACTGCCGTGCACGTGCGAGAGAGTCATTTCAACGGTAAAGTGACTCGCGAAGCTGTCCTTCTACATGCCATGCTCTTGTGTAACGTGTACAAGCCAGCATGACTGTCCTCGCTCACTTCGCGGAGTGGTCTACTTTCGGTGGAGCTATGCAGCGCTGCCTCGTTTTGCCGGCAAGCGGGCGTCAGTCAATGGCCAACGCTGCCATGTCTACGAGATTGCTGCATTGTCCTCGGGAACGCAGCGTCACGACTGAGACCGAGGCAAGATCATGTGAAACAAGACAGGCTGGCAATAGATCGTAGCGTGTAGGGCTATGCTCCAGCTATGTATCGTCAAGAGACTCTGAGCGGACAGGCTGCGCGGTCTCGTGAGTGGCCCCGCTGTCTGCTGTGAGCTGTCGATTTGCTGTCAGTGGCTTAGCTTGCGACGGTGCGCCAAGATCAGCGCGGTGCTGTCGCTGTCATGCCTGTATCGCGGGTCCGCATCTCAACATGCCACTCGAAAAGTTAGTCGTTGGACGCGCAATGGTCGAGTCTCAACTCCTTCTCTTTCCCACTATCCTCAAGAGTCGGTCCCGCCTGCACGCTCTTATGTGGCTGCGCGTCTCTCTGTCCGCTCCTTCCGCGCGGGTCAGCTGAGCGCAAGCTCCATCAGCCTATTCCTGTTCCGAAGGTCAGTCGGGTGTGCCGCCATCGCAGCCATTTCGCAAAGAAGCCCCCTTCAGGAGTCACGCTCTCGAGGAGCGCGCTCTTGAGCAGATCCGGGTCGATTGTCAATCAGTCTTCTGCCGTTGTTGACGTCAATCGAGTGAGCGCCCGCCTCTACGTCCTCTTGGTATTCCGTGTACGACTAAACCACCGCATCGCTTGGAGCTATCCCAAGATAGATGTGGCTCTAGCTTCTTGCGCACCTCCCTCGCACGCCCCCTGTCATGGGTGCCAAGCCTGCTTTATCGCTTCGGCTGAAGCCTGCCCCCTTGGCTCTGAGCATTCCAGGGCAACCCCCACACCTCAACGTGCCCACGCTGCTGAATCTCTTCGACGATATTGCCGCTGCCATCGGTATTGGTAGTCGCCCCTCGTCCGTTTATCATCAAAGGAACGAGGAACGGTATCACCACACGTCGGTGGGGGCGGAACCAGGTCGCCGGCCGCGATTCGGCGCCGTCGTGCTCTAACGATGACGAGCATCTACCGTCGAGTAGAGAGAGAGAGGGCCCCGACTGACCCACTCGCCGCTGCCGCCGCCGCTGCGCGCATCAGTGGCTGGCGCGAGTGCCGCGCCGCCGAGCAGAAAAGGCGAATTCTTCTGCAGCCAGGTTCGAGTGTGCCGGGCGCACAAGGCCACCTCTGTCACAGTGCCTATCTAGAGAGGGGCTGCCAAGGGGAGGCCAAGAGCAGCCGCGCCCACTTGTTCCCCCCGGCTCGAAGCGGACGTCTTGCGCGAGGGGCCACACTAAACAATGCGGCGACGACCAACAGGAGCGACTCAGTGCGACAATCTATCTTCCTTTTCAATCCATCCCTTCCCATCCCTCCAATTCTCACCTCGCCGCCATGAAGTTCTCCCTCGCTCCTCTTGCCTTTGCCGTCATCGCCGCCACATCGGCTCTTGCCCAGGAGTCGTCGTCGGCCTCTTCGTCTTCGATGTCGTCGGCTGCCCCCAGCAGCTCGTCTTCGTCGGCACCCGCCTCGACGCCCGCCCCTTCGTCGTCGCAAGGCGGTGAGGACGGTGGCTCGTCGCAGCAGACCGTCTGCCAGGCTCTCCCCGGCTACGACGAGGGCAGGCCCTTGATCCCCAACTACGGTTGCGACGGCAACACGACCTCGTGAGTGCGAGCGGCGAGCGGCGAGCGGCAAGCGGCAAGCGGCAAGCCAAACTGACCTCTTTGCTCCTTCGCTCGTTCAGGACCCCTACCTACGACTCGACGAAGCTCCAGTCGTACCTCATTGGCGGCCACACCCGTGGCCCCGAGGGCGAGCACATCTCTGACGTCGCTACTGAGCTCGCCAAGTCGGGTGAGCATCCCGGCGCAGCGCCACAGCTCTCTTGTCCCTATTACTCACACAACCCTTCCATTCACTCCCCACGCACAGTCACCAACCTCTACCCTTCGTTGACCATCTCATTCAGCGACCTCGCTCACCAGTACGTCACCGCCATCGAGGCCTCCATCTCCGGTGTCGCTGCTGGCACCGTCAAGGTCGACGGCGCCATCACCCAGCACGCCAACAAGATCTGGACCGTCGCTGCTGCTGCCGTCGCCGTCGTCGCCGGTGGTGCCTTCGCCCTCTAAGCAGGTGCGACTCAACCCTAGATAGACATCCAGTCCAGAGTCTTGCGCACGCGCGGCCCCTTCGCCTTCACTCCTTCATGGCCGACAAACTCTTTAGTGCCTCGTCGTAGCTTCTCTTGCGCGCACCCCATTCATTCATGGAAAATACACACATTTGGAATTGCAGACGACAAAGGTGGGCCATGTGGGGTGGTCTGAAAAGTGGTTTTGAATTCGCACCGCGCCGCCGCTCACACCTTGAAGCCAGTGGTGAACCACGACCAGTCACGCTCTACAAAGCGCAACATGTAGTCGTCCACTGTGCCCTCCTCATCTTCCTCCTCCTCTGCTGCTCCCTCGACCTGCACTTGTGTCTCGTTGCTTGCCCCGATCTGCACACGCGCCTCATTGCCTGCCTCCTCGCCCGCATCGTCTGCCGCCTCTACGCGTGATTCCTCCCTAAAGTCGGTCACTGCATCGTCCAACGCCACCATCTCCTCGCGAGCAGCCTCGGCCGCCACCTGGTCTTCCTCATCCTCGACCTCTGCGATGGCTCGGGCAGCCGCATCGTCGTCGCCCTGCGCACCATCGTCGCCACCCACAGCCACGCCCGCTAGCGTCTTGCCTCCGTCATCGAGCATGTCGCGCCAGTCGCCACGCTTCAGCCGCTCCGTCGTAAAGTCACCGCCGCCAACGACGACGCTGTCGAGGAGACGCTTCTGGTCAGCCTTCTTGAGCATATTCTCCTCAATGGTAGCCTCGGAGACGAAGCGGTAGATGTGGACATCGCGCGTCTGGCCAATGCGGTGAGCTCGATCCATGCACTGAGCCTCAATTGCTGAATTCCAGTCCAAATCGTAGAAGAGCACCGTGTCTGCGCCCGTGAGGTTGATGCCGAGCCCACCGCTGCGAGTGCTGAGGATGAAGGCGTCGATACGCGTGTCGCGATTGAACTTTTCGGTGAGGGCTTGACGACGATCGACTCTAGTGGCTCCGTCCAGACGCAGATAGCGATAGCCGTGCAGGTTGAGGAATGCCTCGAGGATGTCGAGGACACGCGTCATCTGTGTGAAGATGAGGATGCGGTGACCGCCGTCTTTGAGGCGGCTCATCAGACGCTCCAGCTCTTGTAGCTTACCGCAGTCGTATTGCAGCAGCGAGGCGTCGGGGAAAGCAATTTGCAGCTTGGTTGCAGAGCGATGCAGTGGCGAGTCCAAGTTGACGTCCCTGGAGAGCTCGACACCGGGCGCCGCAATCTCCTCCAAGCCCTTGGCCATCGCTCGCGGGGGCACAAAGGCAAAGCGGTCAACGAAGGGCGCCATGGCCTCTGAACGAGCTTGTAGCGAGCTGACCAGACGAAGTGCATGCGAGCAGCGCGAGAGATACGCGCGACGATATCCGGGTGCACCCTCGATAAGATCGAAGGGCTGGAGCGTAGATGCCATGCTTCCGAAAATTTTTAGCAAGCCACGCCCATACGTCGGGTGCTGAGCGCACCGCAATCGATTGACCCGTACCTTGGCCTTCCAGTCGCGGACCTCGTCGGCATGTCGACGTTGATTCAGCGTGCGCCGGTAGCCTTCGATTGTCCACATGTCCAGGGGCGGCTTGGATGGTAGCGGCGCCCGCGCGTATGGCAGCTTATCGGAAGCGTCGAGTCGTCGCGTGAGTCGGGTGGCGACCGGCGTGAGGTGCTGCTCTCGCGAGGTGACGTCGAACGACACTGGCCCATCAACCACGTCTGGAGGAGCAACAGCAAAGTGCTGCCTAACAAGTCGCTCTCGGTCCGAGTATTCGGCCGCGACGGGTTCCATGGCGAAAGCGGTAGCAATCGGACGAACCTCGAAAAGATCGGGATGATTGCAGACCTTGCGCAGTTGCATCAAACAGTTGATGATGGACATGTAGCTGCCGCTCGCGAGCGACTCCTTCGTCTTGGCTCGACTCATAAAGTCATTGTAGAGGAAGCGTTGGCGCTTCGAGAGACGGCATCGCAGCACATGCTCGTACTTGCGAGGGAGCTCCTGCTCAACTTCACTCTTGAGGCGACGTAGCAGAAACGGACGCAAGATGGTATGCAGCTTGGCCACCATTTTCTTGGTCTCCTCGTCCATTGAGCTGCCAGCTTCAACGGCTCGGTCGAGCGGGTTGGAAAACCACTCCTGGAAGTCCTTCATGTTGGCGAATGCCCCGGCGCCCGCGACGTCGCTGAGGCCGTTGGGCATGAGGAAATACATCAGCGACCAGAGATCCATGAGGTTGTTTTGCAGGGGCGTTCCGGTCAGGAGTAGGCGACGTTGAGAGTTGAAGCCGAGGAGCGTCTGCCAGCGTTGAGAGCGAAAGTTCTTGATGTGGTGAGCTTCGTCCAGAATCATGTAGACCCATGGCTTGCGACGAAAGATGTGCTGGTCGGCGAGAACGAGCTGATAGCTGGTAATGCAGACGTTGAAGCTGTGCTCGGTGTTCCACCCGATGCGTTTCTCTTTGCGCTCGCGTTGTGACCCGTAGTACGAAAGGATTTTGAAGCCCGGCAAGAACTTCTTGAACTCCACTTCCCAATTTAGCATGACACTGGTGGGCGCAATGACGAGGTGAGGCCCCCACACGCCGCGGTCGCAGGCCAGATGGGCGAGGAGTGAGATCGTCTGAATCGTCTTACCCAATCCCATCTCGTCAGCGAGGATACCGTTGGCGCTGTTGGCGTACAAGCTGGCAAGCCACTCGAAGCCAGTCTGCTGGTAAGGGCGCAGATTGCCGCGCAAAAGAAAGGGCTGATGTAGGGCAGGAGCATTGGCACCCACCTTGGCCAGCGAGATTGACGCTGCGTCAGAGGTGTTTTGAGAGACGGTGGTGCCGTTGACATCCTCGCGCGCGGTCGATGACTCCGACTCGCGCTCGCTCGAAGAGCTGGACTCCCCATCCTCCTCCATCTGATCCTCGTCCTCGCTCTCTTCGCTCTCCGCCTCTGACGTCTCGCCATTCGCCGCACCGTATCCGTAGCGCCTCATCAGTTCCTCAATCGGTACGTCGGCGTCTGCCAGCAAGCCATCATCTTCGCTCTCATCCTCTTCGTCTTCATCGCGCATCTCCTGCTCCAGCTGAGCATCTTCGCGGCGACGTCCAATGTTTTCCCCCTCGTCGTCGTCGTCCTCTTCTTCCTCCCCCGCTGACACGGAGGCGTTTGACCCAGCAGCGCTAGGTGACGGGGGGATGTCGACGTGACCATTGACTTCGCCATTCGCCTTACTGAACGGACGAGAGTGATCGTCGGCGATGCCGTTGATTGCTTGCTCGTTCGAATTGCTGGCGTCGCCGTCCTGGCCGCCGGTCAACTCGACGATACCGTTGCCGTCGCCGTTGATGCCATTGGGCTGATGCTTTCCAAAACGAGTGCCCAGCGGTGATGGGACTGGTTCGGCCTCAGGAGACTCAGGGATAGCAGGAGGTCGACCAGTTGAGGTCGGAGGGGAGCTCCTCTCTCGACTCGATCGAGATACTGAATCGCCGCTGGCGTCCTCGATGAGCCTGCGTAGACTACGATGCCGGTGATCTTCCTCGCCATCGCTGGCTTCGTGACCGTTGACGTCAACGAGAGATGCCATGTGGTTCGTGTCGCCTTGCGAGCTTGCTGCCGTGCTACGGGTCTCGGGTTCGCCGTTTTGACTCCTGTCGTCATCGCTCGCTGCACTCCCATCGTCCTCGACGCTGTAGACGTCTGACTCGGTGCTAGCTTCGCTCTCATCGTCGCCCGCCTCGCTCCCTGCATCGCTCAAGATACGTCCCTGTCTCAGGTCCTCCTCCCTCTGACCCAGGTACTGTGTACTCCTCTCGAGGATCATGCTGAGCTGCTCGCGGCCGGCCCTTTCCCTGTCGAGCTTTTCCTGTTTTGCTTTCTGTGCGCGCACGACGCTCACTGCCAGCTTCCATTGCTTGTTGACTTCGCGTACTGTCCAGCGCGCCAATGTTCTGAGGTGACGCTCTTGAGCCTTGCGCTCTCGTTCGCCTTCTCCCTGGCGAGACTGCCAGTATGTCTGAATCGCTCTCGCTGCTTTGCGGGCGACGGCTCTGCGCTGCTTGGCTTCGCTGCGGACGGCATGGGCGCGCTGAGCGATGTGGTCGACGTGCGAGATCGACGGAAGTTGCGGCTCCTTCAGCGGACGCAGCACGGTAGTCGAGGCTGGCTGATCGAGCAAGCGTCCCTCTGCTCGAGCCGCATCGATTCGCGTGTATAGATCTGCCTCGCGCTGCTCCCATCGCTCTGTCTCTTCCGGATCCCAGTCCTCGCGCTCGTCATTGCCCAGCATTCGAAAGCTTCCCCAGAATGCGTCGACCGAGCCGAAATCGTAGGGCTCGGGCACTTGCTTGTAGCTCGTGGCTGCCAATAACGGAGGTATCGGTGGGGGGACGTGCTGGCGCTGTCTGCGTTGCCAAAGCTCGAGAAGAAAAGCCTCGTCGTACTCCTCCTCTCCGTCCTCTCCCTGCTTTCTCGCCTTCGTCGTCTTCTTCTTCTTCGCTGGCTGCTCAGCTTTGACGGGCGAGGAGCGACGAGGCTGCTTCTTGGAAGGCGTGGCCGCATCTTCATCTGCCTTGCCCTTGCCCTTGACATCGCTTGGGCGAGCCTTTCGCAGCGACAGGTCGTCCATTCTGCTGCTCACGATACGCCTCGTAGCTCGTCGTGCTAGCTTTGATTCGAGGTCGAGGCCGTGCTCAGCACGAAAATGCTCAAAGACGTGGCTTCTGTCCTCCTTTGCTATTGCTGGGTCGTAACCTACGTAGGTGACGAATTTGCTCAAATGAAAGAGCTCTCGAACCATTTCATCATGGTCGCAATGGATATCGTCGAGCTCCTGTTGCAGTCGATCGAGCGTGTCGCCCCTTGTAGGGTGAAATCGTGGAGGCTTCGAAGTCGATGGCCCTGCTACAGGTTGCGACGAGGAGATGGTGCGCTTTCGACGCGGCGTGGAAGATGATGGTGGACTACTTCTGATTACGAGCCCATCGTAGTCATCTCTTAGCTTGGAGGAAGGACGACGTTGACGCTTCGAGGTGATGGGCGCTGCCGATGTGGTGGCCGTCGTGCGGGCCGCAATGGCCTCTCGGGATGGCTGAGAAGGGCCGACGGCAGGACTTGCTCTGGCTGAACCCGTCAGCGAGGCCGTCCTTCGAGCTGGTCTGCCCTGGTGTGAAGAGTCAATTGCGAAGTCGAATGCCGCTCCTGGATTGTCGAATTTGAGGCCGTCGAGCTCGAGCCTCCTCTTCTTGACAGGAGCAGGCGACGAAGAAGAGGAAGAAGGCGATGCAAATCTCCCTTCATCGTGCGGATCCGCCATCTCGACGACGCAGCAGTAGCGGCGGCGGCAACGATTCTAGTCAGGATAGCGATGATGACGGTCAAGAGGCAGGGAGAATTGGAAAAGTGGCGAGGAGCGTATTCTATTCGGACTTCGCGTCGTCGCCGAATCGACTCATTGATGAGGCGCCCGCCCGCGCTTCCGCTCAATGGCCGCCCTGCGATGTCGCTCGTCGCTCCATCGCAAAGCGGAGGTCAGACCAGATGCAGGCCAACCGGCCCTGAGTCGCGCTCGCTGCCTCCTACTCCACCGCAACACCACTTCGTACCTTGGAGCCAAGATGATGGAGTGCGTTACCGGCGCGACAGATATGGCTACCAGAGAAAATCCGCTGATAATCAATCTTCCACCGTACAGACCCACGACTGCCCCGACTCACCCGCCCAGGCTTGACAACAAAATCTCACGCGCTGAGCTCAGCAAGTACGATGGGTCCAACCCAGACCTCCCCGTCTACGTCGCCATCAAGGGTGGGTGCTACCCCCACAGCTCGAGCTTGAAAGGCAGCGCTGACTTCACACTCACCGCCAGGCAATGTATTCGACGTCTCGCCCAAGCGCGAGATGTACTCGCCGGGCAAGGGCTACCACATCTTTGCCGGCAAGGACGGGTCGAGGGGACTCGGGATGAGTAGCCTCAAGCCCGAGGACGCCGTTGCAGACTACTCGACGCTCGATGACAAGCAGCTCAAGGTGCTCGATGATTGGGTCGCGTACTATACCAAGTCAGTGCACCCGCCGTCATGGCCAGAAACGCAGCCAGGCGATGCTGACCAGCCTTTCCCCATTTTCCTTCGCAGGCGCTACGTTGGTAATCAGCTTGAAGAGCCTGGCGAGATTCTGCGAGCTGACCAGACACCTCTGCCTTCGTCGCACAGAACATCGAGGGTGTCGTCTCGGAATAGAGGGCATGATGGAGCCGTACAGAATCGTTGTAGGGGTGGGCAGATGGCACGCACGATGCACAGGCAATGAGATCAGTTACCTTGAGCTAATCGTTGTGAAGCGGCAGGCGAAGCTGACTGTGCGGTCCTCAGAAGCGAAGACGAGGAGCGAGACAGACTGACCACATCAATGCTGCCCCTGCGCTTTCGGATGGAGCTCGGGACTATCACAGTCCCACGATTGCAGCGTGGCATTTCTTGTATTGCAGGCTAACCGTGTCGCCCTCTATGATACAATTGCGGAATCTCAATGGCCTGGCTCAGCGAGCAATAGGCCAAAGCCCATCATGATGAAGAGGCACCCAAGGGCACTGGTGAGTGAAAAGTGGGCCGCCAGTAAGCCATCGAGGACCGCTACGGCCACAGTAGAGAGTAGGCACGAGATGCTTGCGACGACCGGGCCCCAAAGGCCCAGCAAGATCATGAAACAGCCGTTGAAGATGACTGATCAGAAGACAGGAATCGAGTAATCAGCAATGCTGTCACAGTGCGATGACTGCGCACACTCACTGCCTGACACGACGACGAAGAGTATCGCGAACACGGTGAGCCAGTTGTGTGGCCACTCGAAGCGTTCCCAGCCGGTGATGTGAGCGACAACCTGTTTGTGTGCAGCGGCGTGAGCTTGGCCTCATCTCCAGCCACAGAGCTCTACTCACCAGTCCGATCCAGAGCGTCGCGAATGTCACGGCTCCTATGCCCGCCGTCATGATATTGGCGTGAAGGCCGAACGGAAGCGGCGGGGGTATCCAGGTGCCCATCATCGCTACATTGTTGAGCTCTGCCTTTAAGACCTCTTCCTCTTCCTCGTCCTCGGCGAATCGCGCTGATCGTGGTCGCGCTAGTCGAGTGGAACCTGCCCGCATCTCGTCTGCATCCCCGTCGTCAAGCACGCTTTCCGCTTCGTCCTTGTCGTCCTTGGTCTCTCCCAGCCGGTCCGAGATCATTTTCGCGTCAGGCTGACGATCAGCGTCCATCGTGGCGGTAGGCGTGCCATTGCCGTTGGATCCATACCCGGATGCAGCGACGTCGCCGCCTTCCCAGATCGCTGAACGCTCGTCGTGGACATGGTCCGGGATTGCCAAGGACTGTGAAGGCCGGTCCACGGTCGGCTCATTCTCCATCTCGTCCTCATCGTCTCCTATCTTATGCAGCAATCCCTCATCCTCGCCGTCCTGCCTCATCCCTACCTCGCTCTCGTGTCGTGTGACAGCGGTGCCATCGTACCGTCTCTTCTGCTCATCCTCGTCGGGTAGCGTACCGAGCAACTTAAACGCCATCTCATAGGCGGCCATGGTCACCGCAGCAAAAAGCGCGAGCAGGTCGCCCAGTAACGGGTTGGAGGCATCCTCCGCAGGTGCTGGCGTCAGCGTCGTGGAGTCTGGCGGGATCGCCTCCCCACCACCTCGCGCTTGCAGCAAAGCACTCGTCCCCCAGTCTACCACCGCACGCACAGCCGCCTCAGTTACGGTCGGCAAGGCCGAGCCAAGTGTTGTCGTCGTGCTCGTCGGCGCAGGTGAAGACGTCGTCGTCGAATGACCCGGCTTGCCGTACACGGGATCAAGTTCCTTGGGTTTCTTGCGATGCTCTGCCCCTCCGTATGCGACAATGACCACCCCTCCGCACGCCATGATGACCGACAGGACTTTGTAGCGGCTCCACTTCTCCCCCAAGAACCAAACGCTGAATACGAGTGCCCACACCGAAAATGTGTTGTACAGCGCAGTAATGTCCGCCATGCTCGTCATCGGCACGGCTGTGTACCAGCTCAGGGCCGGAATTGTGATAGCCGCCACGAGAACAAGGAGCAGCAGCACGAACTTGGGAGCGTCGAAGCCAAAGCGGTGCTCTGACCACGTCGAGTAGACGGGTTGCGGACGAGCAAGACGCATCGAGTCCCGCCATGAAGTAGGGCGAGCACGGACAGACGAGCGACTCTCGATGTCGCCATTCTCCCGTCGTCGCTCGCTCATCGACATCCTGCCGCTGTAAGTGGATAGCCGCCTCCTGATCTCCTCCTGCACCTCACCCTCCTTGACGCTGCGTGTCGGAGTCTTGAGCTGCCAATGCAAGTTTTGAGCGATCAGGTGGAGATGGTGAGACAGTGGCATGCCAGACGTCCATGTCAGGAAGAGGAGATGAGCGGGAAGAAGGGTAGCAAAGCCAGAGTGGCCAAGATACAAGCTGAGGAGAGGCTTGCGATAGCCTAAACCCTGCTGGACGTACTGGGCCGCCTCCGTCTGGAGAGTGTACGAGACGAGGGAGATACCAAATGCGGCGAGGGCCTGTTGGCGAGGAGAATGCGTGAGTACAGCTGGAAGGGCATGATCGCGTGCGCCCTCTCACACCCACCTTGTTTCCCCCTGGTAGCCTGGCTAATCGACCCTTTGCGCTCGTCGTCTCGCCGCTGTTCTCACCGCCGCCGCCCGCTCTACTGCTCGAGGCCATCGATCGAGCCTGTTCATCTCGCGATGCCATCGTGGTGGTGTGTGTGGGAGGAGGAAGATTCAAAGCCAAATCGCCAGCATATAGGGAACTGCGCCGAGTGTTGGTCGCAATGTCGTGGGAGGCCACGAGTTGTGATTGGAAGGAAAGCAAGTGGCCGGAGCGCGGCGGGCGCACCGCATCGACCTGCAGGCCCGGCGGACGAGCAGCAGCGGCTGCGACCCCGCACTTCAGGCACGCCCGCCAACCTGGGCTTCATTCAGCAACAGCACAAGATTTCGTACAACGCTCGTACAACGCTCGAATAACTTAAAAGTACATACAGACATTGCGTCCCACGATCTTCTCCTTAACCCACGCCTATGCTCAAATCTCCAAGCGCATGCCCTGCTTCGCGATGATGAACCGCACCCCTAGCCCATTCTCAACATCGAGCTCCTCGAGCTCCTGCAAGATCCTCTGCTGCATTGTTCGCGGGTCCAACACCCTCCCACCGCCACTCGACCCAGTCGCAGAAGAGTCCGTCGACTTGCTCGCATCCTCTGCGACCGATGGGAAGAGCGCCTGCTTGACGTGAATGATGACTACGTTCAGCCCAGCCAGCGTCCCTCGCAGCTCAGCAGAGTCTGGCGCTGATAGAGGACTCGGCGGCACCATCGACGGCGTCATGCTACCTGCGTTGCCATTTCTCGAGCCTCCTCCAGCGCCGCCGCTCGCCACCTTGTTCCTCCGGGCAAGGACAGCACGCTCGCTCTTGACGCATCTCGCCAGCACTCGCAGCTCGTCGTAGAGATGATTGACGGAGAGATGGCCCCAAAGGAACTCCGTGGGATGCGCGGCCGGGAATGAGCATTCGAGGAACATCGTCGTCAGCTTGCCCACAGCAAAGCGAGAGGCCGTATGTTGCCAGATGCGCTTGTTTCTCGGCGCCCGAGATACGCAGTCTGGCTCTACGTCCCCAAAGAAGAGGACGTCGTTGCCCGTGCGCTTATTGGTGAGGAAGAAGGCCGTGCTGTCCAGCGCGCCGCTGTGATTGTCGATGCTGACTCGGCGAGGAGCGCCTGCCCGACGTCCCCGTGGCACAGCGTCCTCTGGGCCGCTTTCCTCTTTGCCCGCAGCTCGCTCTGAGCCAGAGGCCGTCTTAGGTCTGAGGCTGGACTTGAGGCGCGTTGCTGCTGGCGGCGGCGGCGGCGGCGCACTGTCCTGAGAGACTGGTGTCATTGGCTTGACGGGCGGTCGCTGGCTCTCTGGCACTGCGAATGAGCCCGCAGTCGACGCTGGGGACTCCGAATCTGGCGCTACGCTTGAGTGATAACTGCTGTCAGAAGGGCTTGGCGAGGTAGCGCCACTGGCGTCCCCTCGGCCGGCCGGCACGGCAGAGGTTGGCTGCACGTTTGGTGCGAACGGACTGGTGAAGACGGGCTTCTCCAAAGAGGCAAAAGATCCGTCCGCCTGGCGAGGCGGTAAGGTTAGGCTATTGAGCGGGAGTGAAAAGCGTTTGTTAAAGTAGCTACCGCGGGGTGCGAGCGTCGACGATGGTGTCGGTGTAGGCGGGGCCGGCAGATTTGTGGAGCTCGAGCTCAGACCATGAGAGAGAGCGAATGGCAGGACCGATATGGAGTCATCAAGTGTAAGCACAGTCTGTGACTCGACGCTGTGCGCGGAAACGGGAGGATAAAGAATGTCAGCCACTCCAGGTGCATTCGCACCATGCCTTCCTCGAATGCTCACGGCTTGAGGTGATAGACGATGAACGGATCCTCTTCACGAAAGCTGGCCAGCTTAGGCCAGAGCTTGCCATCGAAGATGCCCAAGAGGTTGTCCAGCGTCGACTTGAGCCCGTAGACGGCCCTCTTTCCTGGTAGACTGGCAGATCCGAGCACCATACCGAGGATATGGTCGAGGTGGGCGTGAGAGATCAAGAAGGCTTTGGCATAGGAGCCGATCTCGCCTGCTCTCAGTGAAGCGTCGCTGTGTGAGAAGTCAAAGTCGTAAAAGGCTTTGCGCAGCTCTTCCGAGCATACACGAGACAGCGCGCCTAGCCATGAGCCTGGACGGGAGCCGGAAGCCGGGACCAAGGGAGCTCGGTCAGCGCTGGATCTCAATCAAGAAAAGGCCATTGCCGGCGAGCACTCACCTCCTTCGAGCACGTACATGCCCTCGCGCCAGTGACGGTCGGCAGCCTTGACGATGTAACACGAGCAATCGCTTTCCAGCGGCCCTCCGCCGACACCCAGGCAGACAAAGGAGAAACTAGGCTCCTGCTCTGGCGGATGACAGGTGATGAACAGCTCATCGTCCTCCGGCCGCTCGTCGCTCCACGAGCGCTCAGACTCGGCACGTGCAGACGGTTCCCTACGACGAGGCGGTCGTGGCGGCGGCGATGCAGTGGCTGCTTGAGAAGAGCTGCCAGCCTCAGGCAGAGGAGACGAGGATTCCGGCTCCCCAGACGCCGCGAGCGTGGATGAGCCCTTGCTCTGGCCGCTACGCAGTCGCGACTGCACCGTTTGACGCTTTGGCGAAGAAAAGAGGTTCATCGCGAGAAAAGAAAGCCAGGTGAGATGGGCTGGGAATCTCAATGGTCCGTGAGCTTGATCCCGGCTACAAGCTCTCCCTCGATCCCGCGCAGGCCGTGCCAAGCTTGGCGCTGCTTAGACCGTTGAAGTCGTAATCTGTCGTTGGTAGCCTGGCGTTGCCTTGAGCGCGGTACCTGGGCGTTGAGGTACGGCAAAGATGTGGCGCCGAGGGGGTAATAGCAATCAGGGCGTGCCGACGCGGCGGCGGCGTCGTTGCCGATGAGGATGCGAAGCGATGAGGGGGGGAAGTCGAGCAGGGACAATGAGGAGAAGAGGCGAAGGCTTTCCGTCGAACGAAAGATATGAGTCGCGCTCGTTCAAGCTCTCATCGCTGCTGCACTAGTGAAGATGGTGGGTGATGATGGGTGAGTACGAGAGATGAGATGGGACGAGAAAGGTCGTTGGTGTTAATGGCCCGGGGGCCCGCCCTCCTTCTCCGCCCTTTGCCTTTAGGCTCGGACGTCGCTCGATTCGCGAGTCGAGGCGAGTCGAAAGTAATTGAGGTGGCGTCGCCATGTGGCAGCAGGAGCGGTGCGGGCGGCTAGACTAGCGAGACAGCGGCAAAGACGGGACTCTCGGTCGGCAAGCAGACCACGACCAGCGAGCTCTCTAGTTCATGGTATCAAATTAGCATCGTCGAGATTGTGCCTTGGAGGCTGAGCAGAGGAGGGGCGCTAGTCTACCGCTGGAGAGCAACCTTGGTAAAGATGCCACGACTGAACATGCTCGCAATCGTCTCGAATGGGTCATCGGCCTCATCGAGCTCTTGCAGAAAGCTGTGCGTGCAGAAGGGGTGATGAGAGAGATCCAGCGGGCGGGCGAGCGGGCGTGAGAAGTTGGCGTCAGTGAAGAGGTCTCGCGCGGGAGTCGTGTTCCGATAGCTCTCGTTAGGGCCCTCCGCCCTGTTTCGTACTCACAGATCATGCCTCGAGGCTAGCTCCGCATTGTTGGTCCGAATCTCCCTGATGACGCCGAAGCTGCGTGCGCATGAAGGGCACTCATTCTCCTTTTCACCTAGACACCTCGCGTGATACGAGTGCTTGCACATGAAGTGAACGGCTGGCAGGTCAATCTGCCCACCACACGCATGACATCGGTTGGACTGGAAGACTCGCGGCTCTCCACTCGCCGCTGACAGGTCGGCTATCTCCTTCGTCTTGGCTCGAGCTTCGCCGCGGTACGAAGCAATCAATCTCTCGTCGGCCTCCATCTCGCTAGTCTCCTCTGCGACGGTGCGCTGCAGGAATGACTTGACGAGACCGATGTCTGCGTGAGGACCGCTCTTGCTCAAGAGGTCCACGAGCTCCAATGTGCTCATGATTCGCCTGTCCTCGATGTGTAGGAGCAATGACTCGACATCGCCGCGATGTCGCGACAGCAAGACCGGGTGAGAGACGAGGAAAGAGAGGACGAGCGAGTGCAAAGAGGAGGCCGAGGAGGATGAATCGTCGTCGATGTGACCGTATCGCTTGAGAGCGGCGAGTACTTCTTCTGCCGACTCCGGCGTATCACCTCGCGCTAGCTCCTCGTGAGCACGGTCCATCCACAGGCGAACTACATCCTCGAACATACCCATGCGCTCATAGAGGATGACGACGCCCTGTATGAAACTGGCTTGCTCGCACAGGACAAGAGTGTGGGCAACGTCGTACGGCAGCGTCTTGTGCTGTCGCAGCAGGCGGACCGCCCTGCTATGGTCCTCTTGGTCGCTCGATTGGAGATAGATCTCGAAAAGAGTGTTCCAAATCGACTTTTGCTCTCGGACGTCGTCGTCGTCGTCGTCGTCGTCGTCGTCTTCATTGTTGTCGTCACCAGCCTCCTGCTCATAGGCGCTGCCTGTGGACTCTTCCAAGTCCTCCGGCGCCTCGTCAGCGATTGACTGCGCCCACCGCGCCAGAGCGACAGTCTCCAGGAATCGCCTGAATGACGGCGTGAAGCGCAGGAAGTAAGGGAAGAAGGTGCGGGGTGATGGAATGTCGTATGCAGGGCCCGCGTTCTCTTCCTCAGCTGGCAATTCCTCGTCGACGCCGGGAATGACAAACGGCTTGCCTGACGCGGACTTGACTGATCCGCCCCCTCCTTTCAAGTAGCCCAGAACGCCTGCGCCGTCGTTCTTGGCCGCCGTCTCGCCCCTTGCTGCTGCGCGCGCTGCCTGCTCGATGGCTGCTGTCGAGTTAGAGACTCGCGGTCGGTAGGCCCCGGAGCAAAGCTCGACGAGGAGGTCCGTGGTCGCCTCTTCTGCCTCATCGCCTCCAGCAAGAAGCAACCCTGCGTACAGTCGCAGCTGCGCATCGACATCGGCGGCGTCCCGGGAACGCAGCCAATCGAGTGCCTCTAGCGGCGAGTTGGTGTCCTCGATCTTGATGCGCAGATACTCGGCGCCAAGGTCAAACTTCTTGGCCAGGTATGAGGCTTGCGCAAAGTAGTTGGCTGACCGGCACACTTTAATTGCCGTGGCGAGGTCGAAGGGCAGGCGATCTTGATGCGCCTCGTCATCGACGTCGCTCACTATTGAGCCATAGTCGTCCTCGTCGTCGCCGTCGTCTGCGCCATTGCTGATTACGTGTGAACGGCGGATGAAACGATCCAGAGCCTCGGTGTCACGCATCTTGGTGAAACAGTTGAGCAGGAGTGTCGTATGGTCTGGATTTGCTAGCCCTCTGCGATGTAGCTCTTGTAGGTAGAGAGTGAGAAGCGGGATCCTTTGCGCGTCGAGAAAGCGACGAATGATGTAGCTCTCCCCCAGACTCTTCCTGACGCTGCCCGGCACTCTTCTCGAGCCTGATGCTGCGGTCGCGGGGACCGACTTGAGATAGCCCATCTTCATGCTCCCTTCGTAGTCTCCCTTCTCGTAGAGATGATCGCCATGCTTGATCCAGATCTCGGCAAGAAGGGCATTGAGTTGTGTTGTAGCGTCGGGGCTGTCAGTGTGAGCGCTCGCGAAGTGTGAGCGAGCGACTTGAGCAGCGAGAACAAAGAGGCTGCGACTGTAGAGTAGGTCGAGCTTCTCGCGCAATGGTCGCTCCTCGAGGCGATGCAGATTGTCAGCGTCGGTGAGGACATAGACGTCCTCGCGGCCGTCAAAGGTAGTCGGGTCTGAGAAGACGGCTTGGATAGCGCCTAGCACTGAGCCTTGATATGACAAGAACTTGCCCTGCAGATCGAAGATGGCGACCTCTGTCGTGTCTGGCGCACTGGTCCGAGCAGCTGTCGTCTTTGCCGCGACCGGCGGTGAGAGGATGACTAGCTGCAACGACGCTGGGAGAAGGAAGACTTTTGCTTTCTGGCCCTCGTGTGCGTAGCATGCTTCGCGACCATTCGAGCCGATGACATAGATTGCCTCTGGGCGAGCGATGAGAAGCTTCGACTCTGGCGTCTCGTCTCCCCGAGCTGGGACCAAAGCAGAACAGTCCAGAGGAGCTCCGACGTGATCCAGAGTGATGGCAGGGCTGCCAGCTCCTTTGCCGAGAACAGTATATCTCGTGACCTTGGACAGATTGGCGATGAAGAGGTGCAGCGTAGCCGGCGAGTCGATGGAGGAAAAGGCCAGAGCTGTGACTGGCTCGACTGGTTCCTTTTCAGACGACGAAGCAGGCTGCATGACTACCTTGAACTTGGGCATCGCTGCGGTTGGGGCGTTGGACGGCGCTGCGTCCAGCACAGCCGAGAGATTACGTAGCAGTAGCACAGCACCATTGGAGAGAGAGCAAGCCAGGTAGGTCAAGCCAGGCGTCGAGGCGAGTGCAGCTACGGGGAACGAAGTGCGGCCATGCTGGATACGAGTTTCAGCGAGTAGGCGTGGGCGCCATTGTTTGCTGCGAGGATCTGATACGTCCCAAATGCGCATCAACGGCAGATTGGCATTTGCGCTAGTCCCAGCTGCTCCATCATCTTCACTGAGGAGGATGAAGCGGGAAGAGGCGGTGTCGAAGTGGGCGTGAGTGAGTGAGCCATGAGCGCCAGAGAGCGAGGCGAACGACGACGTGAGCGGGGCGAAGGTCGTCGAATCTACAACAGTGATATCTCCGGACTTGAGTATGACGAGGTAGGGGGCCGTGACAGAGTCCTTGGTTCTCGAATCATCTTGTATGCCCCTCGGCCAGTTTGTGAGCTTCTTGATGGCGAGGATGCGCTGCGAGGCTAATGAAGATGACGGAGCTGAGACGGGCAATGACTGGAAGAAGGGCAGTGACCTCCATGCTGCAGGTGGTTGATCAGCGACGTTGTTGACGGGCATTTCATTGCCGTCAGCCGCTGTCATCGTTGAGCAAAGAGGGGGGAAAGGAAGAGGAGGATCGAGTGAATCGCAGCTGCCTCTGGATGTCGTCCTCGTGCGTCTGTGCGTCGTCGCCGCCGCCCTCGAGCCCGTCGACTCCAGTCCGAAGGCAAGTCGAGACGAAACAGCGGCGGGGGGCGATTTCGAGGGCGGAATGCCAATGCGAAAGTTGCTTTCCTCTCCTCGTCACCACCACATCGTAGTCGCCCTCATCATGGCGGCAGAGATCCTCACAAAGGCACTGCCAAACATCGATCCACCTATCCTATCCTATCTCTCCGACTATATCGACGACCCTACTGCCCACCTCGAGAGCAATCAAGTCATCCTCGACACCGTCTCTTCGCTTCTCACCTCCTTCCTGCGCGCCTCGTATGATACGCCCGATGAGGCACAGGCAAAGGTAGACGAAATCTCCCGCGAGCTAGAGAAGCTGCTACCGGAAGATGCTGGCAATGCAGATGGTGGCGACTTTGCCGCAGACGGACCAATGCGCCTCGAGAATGTCATCGAGATGAGAAAGATTGGCGCACTCAACACGCGAGGTCACAATGTCCTCACTGGTGGCAACATCGACGTCGCAACGGGGTCAGTAGCAAGGGCTACGACCATCGATGTCAAGAAACTAGAGAAGCAGGAGGCAAAGACGAGGGCAAAGCTGCAGAAGAGGGCACAGAGGGACCTCTACGAGTCGTCGGCACTCGTCGACCAGGTAAAGAGGCAAAAGGAGTTGGACAACTACGAAGAGATGTTCACGTCAGTCAACACCCTCGAGACTGTCGGGTCAAAGGGCAAGAACAAAGACATTAATCTGCCTGGAATCGATCTCAACTTCGGTGAGTACGCCTAAAGAGGTGAGATGACATCCTCGAATGGGAGCTGACCACACCACCTTCTCACCCCTCGCCCAGGCTCGCATCGCATTCTCACCAACGCCACCCTTACACTCGCCGCCGGACGTCGCTACGGTCTCATCGGTAGAAACGGTGTGGGCAAGTCGACGCTTCTCAAGCACCTGGCGCTGCGAGATATCCCCGTCCCCAAGCACATCTCGATGCTCTACGTCGAGCAGGAGATGGTGGGAGACGATACGCCTGCTCTACACGCCGTCCTCAAGGCCGACGTCTGGCGAGAGCGCCTGATGCGAGAGGAGGAGGAGCTCAACACAAAGCTCGAAGGCGTCGAAAAGAAGCTCGCAGAGGCCACCTCGGCGACACAGACTGCCGAGGGGGGCCAGACTTCAGAGCTGTCAAAGGGATCCGTCGGCGACATCCATACTCGTCAACTCGAGATTCAAAAGGATGAGCTGGGAGCTCGATTGATGGAGATTCAATCTAAGCTCGTCGAGATGGAGGCCGACACGGGTCCCTCGCGTGCAGCATCTCTCCTCGATGGTCTGGGTTTCCCTTCGGAGGACCAGATGAGGCCTACGGGATCCTTCTCTGGTGGTTGGAGAATGAGATTGGCACTTGCGCGTGCCCTCTTCTGCAAGCCTGACCTCTTGCTCCTCGATGAGCCGTCGAACAACTTGGACCTCAATGCCATTGCCTGGCTCGAAGATTACCTCGTCACGCAGTGGACTGGTACGCTTTTGGTCGTCAGTCACGACCGACAGCTCCTCAACGAGATTGCCACCGACATCATTCATCAACACTCCGAGCGCCTTGACTACTACAAGGGTGAGCACGTGCGGGCGAGTAGGAGGACAACAAGCATGCTGACCCTCTGCGCCCTCCGTAGGCAACTTTGCTCAATTCTACGAGACTCGCCTCGAGCGTCGCAAGAACCAGCAGCGAGAGTACGAAGCCTACGTCATGAAGCGCGACCATCTCCAAGCCTTCATCGACAGATGGCGCGTCAATGCCAACCGCGCCGCTCAGGCACAGTCGAAGATCAAGGAGCTTGAGCGTCTTCAAGTCGTCGAGCCGCCGGAGAAGGAAGATCAAGTGACCTTCAAGCTGCCCGAGGTGGAGCGCCTCAATCCTCCTTTGCTGCTCCTCGACGGCGTCGACTTTGGCTACACGCCTGAGAAGATCTTGCTTCGCGATGTCAACATCGGTGTCACGATGGACTCGCGTATCGCAGTGGTGGGCCCGAACGGTGCAGGCAAATCGACGATGTTGAAGCTGTGAGCAGCGCGCCTACATCCCACGATTGCCCCCAATTGACCCGCATTCCCTCCCCGCTCACAGCCTCTTTGGCGACCTCAAACCCCTCAAGGGCGACCAGAAGCGCAACGGCAAGCTTCGCATCGGCTACTTCACGCAGCACTCGATGGACATGCTCGACCTCAATGCGTCGTCCGTCGGCTTCCTCGCCGCCAAGTATCCAGGCAAGCAGGAGCAGGAATATCGCTCATTCCTCGGCGCCTTTGGTATCACGGGTACCACGGGTCTGCAGAAGATCGCCACGCTCTCCGGAGGTCAAAAGTGCAGGCTGGCCTTGGCGATGCGTGAGTGCCAGTGCGCTGTGACAGAAGAGCTGACTTGGCGTGGCTGACCATGCTCCTCGTCTCGTCTCGTCCTACAGTATCTCTCGCTCGTCCTCACGTTCTTCTCCTCGACGAGCCGACCAACCATTTGGACGTAGAGGGTCTAGATGCGCTCGCCAACGCCATCTCAACGTGGTCGGGCGGAGTTATCAGTATTAGTCACGACGCGCATTTTGTCAACAAGGTCGCGTCCGAGCTGTGGGTAGTCGCGGATTCTAGAGTGGAAAAGTTCCATGGGAACGTGGCGTCGTACAAGGCGATCATCAAGGGCATGTCAAAGCAAATGAGGCCATAGAGGCCGCGGCGGTCGAATGTCATGAGAATGCCTTCGTGCGTGATCAACTCTGACGCGATCGTGAGCTTGCTTTGTCCTTCTGCGCCACTTGTCTGCGCCACTTGTAATAGTACATCTGTGTTCCCCCTCACCGAGTGGCTGCGCGCCCATTGCTGTTGGTGCCACGAGCGTCATCGTCATCATCCGACCAATCCCATCGCTCCAGCTCCTCGTTGCGAGCCGCTGATTTGCGGGTCTGCGGCGAGTGGTCGCCTCTATGCATATCATCGTGGCCGCTGACGAGTCCTTCTTCCTCTTCCTCCTCGTCAATGAAAGAGTCCAGGACCCTGTGTGAGTGCGAAGGTGCGAAGCAGAGGTCAGCTCACAATTGCGATGCACGCTTGCCCGCACACCCACTTCTTGGTCTCATGGTAGATGTACCAGCTCGTCGCAGCCCCAAGCGCAGAAGCTCCCACGACGTAGAAGAGTCGGAACCAGCCGCTCGTGTGGGTGGCTGCCTCACCCCCATCTCGACCTGCTTGAATCGCTTCGAACGTCTGCGCTCCAATGAAGACGTGTAGAAAGAGTTTGGGAGTGGTTGCGAGTGTGGCCAGGACGAAGAAGGGCATAGGGATGACCTCTGGCCGTAGACTGGCGAAGAAGAGGTTCGAGTAGACGAAAGGGAAGGGGCAAAGCTGCGGGGTGCGGGGCGTTGGAGATGGAGTGTGAGCGAGACTGTTGGGCAAAGCAAAGTCATTGGCGCACACCACTCACCCTGATGAGGAGAATCATCTTCCAGCCTTTACGCTCGACTGCCTTCTCCATCGCCTTCCACTCTTTGCCCTGGCGCACTTTGCGTACCCAGCTCCAGTCGGCGCCATGCGTGTCGAGGGCTATGCGACATACGAGGAAGGCAGTGACTGAGCCTAGGAGGCATCCTGATGCTGCAATGAACCATGCATAGCCTAGCGAGTTGCCCGGCGCAGCGAGTGGGGAGCCAAAGGACAGGCCGCACAGAGTGATGACGGTGCCGTAGCCGATCGTGGGCGGGAAGGATAGAAGAATGAGGAGAAGAATGAGGATGAGAGGTCCGAGGGACGACTGAGCAAAGAAGGTCGAGAATTGAGCCAGCCACTCGAGCAAGCCATGAGGACCAAGACGGATGATGACGAGGGTGAATGCAGCATACACGAGGGCAATGAGTCCGACGACTACCTTGGCTCGCGGGCTCAAGGCTCGATAGGCCTCCAACGTCTTGTATGCGTACTGAATGAGGAAAGATGGAAGCTCTGATACCGAGGGTAGCTGGAGAGCCGACCCTCTTGAGCGAGGGCGAGACATCTGAGCGAAGAGCTGTCGAGCTTTGAATAGCTTGACTTGTATTCTATCTCCTTTGCCTTTGCATGGCGAGGGGGCAAATGATGGCGTCCAACGTCAAGAATCGTCGCCGTCCGCGGACCGCGTCGAGGGCAGCGAGCACTCGCTCGGTCAATGCAAAAAGTCTGGGCCCGTGCGTGCGTGCGTGCGCTGTGCTGTGCTGCTCTGCGCTGCTCCTTCTTTCCTTTCTTCCTTTTCCACCACTGCAAATCAAGGACTCCCTGACGGCGCCGAAAGAAGATGGCGAAGGATGCGGCAAAGGTGGAACAGCCTGTAAAGCCGCCGACGATATCACAGCGTGCTCAACCACGCCGTCCTCTGCCCTTCTTGCTCCTCTCCCTCGTCTTCCATCTTCTCCTCACCGTTTCCGTCTTCGACATCTACTTTACCTCGCCCGTCGTACATCCGAGTCGTCGCTTTTCCCTCGCCGATACCTACGATGGCAGTAAAGCTGTACTTCCACCGCCGCCAGCCGATCGCTTGGTACTCATCGTCGGTGATGGCTTGCGCGCAGATACCCTCTACAAGGAGCACCCACCAGAGATGGCTGCAATGACACCTGCTGGAAGCGCAACCTCCGAGCCCTTCTCTGCAGCCCCTCACCTTCTCGACATCTGCCTGCGTCGTGGCGCCTGGGGCGTATCCCACACTCGTGTGCCCACCGAATCTCGACCAGGCCACGTCGCCCTCATCGCTGGCATGTACGAGGACGTCTCGGCCGTCACCAAGGGATGGAAGCTCAATCCCGTCAATTTTGACTCGCTGATGAACGTCTCGACGCACGCCTACACATTTGGCAGCCCAGATATTCTGCCAATGTTTGCTGCAGGGGCGAGCGAGGGCCGCGTAGATATGTGGTCCTACCACGAGGGGGACGAGGACTTCACCAAGGATGCCACGCACCTCGACTTGTGGGTCCTCGATCAGGTGACGCAGCTCTTTGCAAGGGCGAAGAAGGACGAAAACCTCGCGAGAGAGCTGCACCGCCCCGGTGTCGTCTTCTTTCTCCACCTCCTCGGCCTCGATACGACGGGTCACACCTACCGACCTCACTCTTCCGAATACGTGGGAAACCTCGCTGTAGTCGACGGCATCGTGCGGCGAGTCGAGGAGCTCTTTGCCGACTTCTACTCTGGCGAAAACGATCGTACCGCTTGGATCTTCAGCGCTGATCACGGCATGAGCACAAAGGGCAACCACGGCGATGGCGACCCGGACAATACGAGGACGCCGCTTGTAGCTTGGGGGTCAGGGGTCCGAAGTCCTCGTCCAGCGGATGAGGCGCAGATGGATTCGCGTCAGAAGGAGGCGGAGAAGGACACGTATTACGCTGGTTGGCGGGGCCTTGAGTCGTTGTGGCGCCAAGACGTTGATCAGGCCGACATCACAGCGCTCATGGCTACGCTGCTCGGTCTACCTTTGCCTGCCAACTCAGAAGGAGTCTTGCCCCTCGACTACCTAGACCTCGATGCTGAACAGTCGGCACGAGCCATGTTTGCCAACGCACTAGAAATCCTCGAGATCTATCGTGTCAAGCACGAGCAGCGTCGAGCCAGGACAATCCGCTACGTGCCCTTCTCCAAGCTGCCGCCGGTTGGGGACGCAGCGCCAGGGTCAACGCAGGTCAACGACATTCGTACTCTGATCGCAACTGAGCACTACACCGAGGCCGTCGCAGCGTGTCAACGATTGATCAAGCTGTCACTTGAGGGCGCAAACTATCTTCAGACGTACGATTGGCTCCTTCTCGTCACTGTCGTCGCGCTAGGCTACATTGGCTCCGTCCTGTACGGCTTTGCCTTCCTCCTCCGCAACTATGTGCTTGAGACGTCCGCAACAAAGGAGGTGCGCAGCCGCAGCGGTCTCGCCATCGTCGTGCCCATGGTCATCGCCCTGTGCGCCAGATTCGCAGCGGAGAGAGCGCCCATCACCTACTACCTTTACGTCGTCATGACAGGTCTCTACTGGTCCTGGGTTATCGAGGAGCGTCATATCCTCGTGCGTGGCATCTCGCCGCGCTCGTCACGCTCCCTGATTCCACTCGCCGTCTACGCGATCGCGGCACTGGAGCTTATTGCCCTCGGATACAACGTCAGGCTGGCTTGGACTCTGGGTTTCTTCTTCCTTGGCTTCGTCTGGCCTTTCCTTACACTCGACGACGTAGCTAGATCAAAGAATGAGGGGACGATCTTGCTCTGGGGCATCTGCTGTATCGGCTCTGGCCTCTTCTGCCTCTCTGATGTTGACAAGCAAGAGAGCCGAATGCTCCTCGCCCTCTCCGGCGTATTCGTCGCTGCGGCTGGGCTGGCCGTCAGCTCGAAGCCGGAGTGGTTTCTTGGCGGCCCGACTGCACCGCGTGCGCAGCGAGTCATCCAGGGGCAAGTTGCCCTCACGGTCGCTACGACGTGCGTGACGCTCTCCTCGTCATGGCATCTAGAGAACAAGCTGGGTCTACCCCTCATCAACCAGGCGCTGGCATGGCTCTTCCTCCTCACCTCCATGACGCTGCCCTTCGCCTTGGGCTTCCGACGTGGGCAGCCAACAGCACAACGACTGGCCATCATAATATTCGCCTCAGCACCCGCCTTCATCCTCCTCTCCCTGCGCGACGAGGCCCTCTTCTTCCTCTGCTTCACCGCCACGATCCTCGTTTGGGCAAAGATGGAAGGCATCGTGCTCGAGGAACGATTCATTGCGGAGAGGAAAGCTGGCAAGGCCAAGCCCTCACTACCACGCCCACTCAATCTGTACGACGTCTTTCCCTCACTCACCCTCCTTTTCCTCCTCCACGCCGCCTTCTTCGGCACGGGCAACGTAGCGTCCATTTCCTCCTTCTACCTCAAACCAGTGTACCGCCTTGTGCCCGTCTTTTCACCTTTCCTCATGGCCGCCCTCCTCATTGCCAAGATCCTCGTCCCCTTTGTCGTCCTTGCCTCGGTTCTTCAGGTTATGTGCAAGCGCAAGGTCAGCAAACGCGTCACGCACCCGGAGACGGCCTACATCGAGCCGGGCCGCTCCAAGGCCTCGATAGAGCTGGAAGGCCCACCCTTGCTGGGCCCGAACAGTGTCGGTGGGCTGCACCTAATTTCCTCCTCGTCGGTCCCACTACTCCTCGCATCGAGCCTCTGCGCAGACCTGCTAGCATTGCATTTCCTCTTTCACGTCAAGAATCAGGGCGGTAGCTGGCTCGAGATCGGGCAGAGCATCACGCATTTCGTCATGGCGAATCTGCTGCAGTGAGTTGAAGTGAGGCGAAGCGATGGGATAAAACAAGGGGAGAAGAAGTAAGAATGTGCTACTGACCCCACCGCGCCCTCCTCTGGCGTCCCTCTAGAGTCTTCATGTTCGGCATCAGCGTCGTAGCAGGATGGGCGCTGGGAGAAGGGTGACGTGAAGGCTTGCGCCGCCGTGACTTTAAAACTTAATGCCACCTGCACTGTCCCTCCTGCCTTCCAAGATGTCATTGGCCCCACCTCCGCCTTGCATGCCCGCAGAGAACTTCCTCATCGCGCTCCCAATGGCAGCCATGCCGTCGTCGCCCTCCTCCTCCTCCTCTTCGCTCTCCTCCCCATCGTTGAATCCGCCGCCGCCGCCGCCATTGACGGCCAAGCCTTGCTGCTGCGCTGACGGGTGATGCTCATCGCCAAAGTACTCGTAGTACTCGTACGCCGCATCGTGTTCCCCGTCCTCGGGCGCGTGCCCGTGCCCGTGCCCGTGTTCGATCTCATCGTCATCGAAGTGAGCAGCAGACGTGGGCAGCTCGTCGATGGGTCGCTCGTCCTCGCTGACTGGGTGGCTGCCCAAATCCATGGCGTGCAGCTGTGCGTCCAGAGGGGGCAAGTTCCCTCCGCGAGCAAAGGGTGAAGAAACGACGGACGAGGGAGGCGAGGAAGACGGCAGCGACTCGGCCGTCGTCCGCGCACTGGCAAGCGAATCCGTCGTCGTCGTCGTCGCCGCCTCCTCGAATCCTCCGTCGAGCCTCGCCGACTCTCGTCGCGCTTCAGCTTGTGCCGTGTGCCGGGGATCCTCGCGCGTCAAGGGGGAGCGCACCACCGAGCCGGATTGGGCTCGTGTCTTCTTTGCGCCCGTCTTGAAGGAGCGCTTCGACCTGACTATCGGGCCACTGCCACCCGCGCCTCCGCTACCCGCACTCGCGCCCGCTGAGTTGGACGAGGAAGACGAGCGCACAGATGAAACTGATGCGCGATTGAGCAGAGGCGGGGGAGGTGCCGGTGGATCGTGCAATTGAGTGGGCTGGATGTTTGGCTCGACGAGGGAGACGGGCTCGTCGACGAGGGTGTAGATCTTGCGCTCGGCGGGCATGATTGGGGTGATCGCCTCGTCGCGGTGTCGTGGCCCTTCGTCTCCGTCGGGGCGCGGTGAGGTGTCGATGCTTGTTGGGGAGGGATCAGCCTCTGCGCCGCTCGAAGATGTTACGACTTCCCCTAGCCCAGATGTGCGACGCGCAGCTCGTCTTGCTGCGTGCCTTGATGCAGTACTGCGTGCACTGCCGCTAGAGAGGACACCACTCTCAAGAGTCGGAGAGCCGGGGGTGCTTTCGTTGATCTGCGAGAACTGCGATGATCTGCGGCGGTGCGAAGAGGGAGCTGTCGTTGTCGAGGCGGCCATGGGACGTCGCAGTACGCTTCTACCTTCGGTCGGCACGAGAGGCACATCTGAGCTAGACGAGATGGACCCGAAGGCCGGTCGTTGCAGTTGGCGACGGTCGCTTTCAACAACTGCGCTCACATCGGGCGCCTCCTCGACGTCTTTCGACGGTCGCCCAAAGGCACCGGCAGTGACTGTCCCTGGCGTAGCGGAGGCGGTGCGAGGGGCAGTCGTGCCATTCTCGCCTCGCAGGGCACGCCCAGGGGCTGGAGCCGTCTCACCTGCTGCTCTCAAGCTAGGCAACTTAGGCAAGACGCCCTCGGTTTGCAATGCGGCTTGAAGTGACGTTGACGTAGCCAAGGTAGGTGCAGTGTCTGTGCGGCCGTCTTGCGTGACTGTGGGCGTGTTACGCTGCGGCCCATGATCGTCAGCATCGCCGCGCTCGCTGCTGCCGTCCTCAAGACTCTTGTGTGTCTTGCCCGGCGTGGCCAGCAGATCGACAATGCTCGAGTCGCCATCGACGCTTTCGTCAGGCCGGCCAGAGTCGATGGAAGAGTCGCCAATGCGCGGGCGGTGCGGGCGACGAGCGCCTATGCCGATCTGACCGCGAGGCGTGTAGGGGGATCCGCTACCTGCTAGCGGTCCATTCCTGACGATCTTGGAGGGTGGCGGTGGAGTGTGATGCGCTTCCTCATTACCATTGGTCGAGACGGCTGCGCGAGCTGAGCCAGCGAGAAGAAGAGGCTTGGGTCCAGCCCCCCTCGGCGTGCCGTTGCCCGCTGCAGATCCCGTCGAGCTCGCGGATGATGACATAGAGGAGGACGTCATAGTCGCAACAGCCGATATGCTTGGGGAGCGATCGCTGCTTCGCGACCCTGCGCTCGTTGGAAAGCGCCACTCCTCTGGTATGCTCGCTACCCCACGACGTTGTGTGCGATCATGCACCGGGCTGACTCCTCCCATGCTACCAAAGCCCAGCCCGGCCATCATCATGCTCGCCGGCCTCACGTAGGCGTACTCTGTCCTTCCATCTGGCGAGTCCATGACGTCAGGCAGTGGGAAATTGGGCAACCCCTCGCCGTTGCCTGCGCTTCGATCGGTATCTTGGCTCCACTGCAAGACGGCAGGATGCTGATAGCGTGGCGTCGATGAGGTGGAGAAGGCTCGGTCCTTTGTCGTTGCTCCATTGCCTCGCATCCATGCAGCGCCGGCTGAGCTTAGCGAGGCAAGGCGGCTGGAGATGGTCGACTGAATGGCGCTGCTGCTAGCACTCGTCGTACTAGCACTGGGGCTCGGAGGTTGTGGCGGAGCGACTGACTCGCTGGCGCTGCGGCGTGCTTGCGACCACTTGTCCATTGCGCACGCTTGCCAATTGGAGCCGACTTTGCTGAGCTCTGCTGCAGCGTCGCTGGCCTGGAAGCGGTGCAAGAGTGAGGACGGTGGCACAGATGCCTGGCGTGTCGCAGCTTGGGAGTCACGGGTCCCTGATACGCTGCGAAGCCAGCCGCCCTTTGTAGATGACGTCGGTGGGGCACTGTTGCTGCCACTGGCTAAGCGACTGAATGCACCGAAAGTCCTCTGCCCCATCGTCTCGCTGCTCGTGATCATCTCCTCTTCGTCGTCTGGTGGCGCGTCTTCGCCTGTCAAGGCAGATGCGATGCGCTTCTGCCTCAGCATGCTGGCCATCTCTAGCACCGGTCCAATATCGTCATCTCGGTCAGGGAGATCTTGAAGGAAGCTCATGCAGCTCGAAAATATTTCCTCCGAGGCAAATCGCTCCACATCGCCCTCTTCAGCTTCCTGCTGCGCCTTTACCTGCGCGGCCTTGACCAAATCGAGGAGGCTGTTGCGGTGGCAGACGAGGAGCGAGGTCATGACGTCGAGGAGGAAGTCGACGCGCTGTGAATGTGATGGGCGACTTGATTTCCCTGCGCTACCCTCGCCCGCTTCGCAGAGGATGACGTCCCAGACCTTGACGACGGAGGGGAGGGGCAGTGAAGTGGAGAGTAACGTCGCGAGCCAGCGGAAGGAGTAGTAGGGGATCGACGGGCTGAGACCATTGTTGTAGAGGTGAGTCCAGAGCTCCTCGTCTGCCCATCTCAATCGTCCGCCTAGACTGCGCAGCGCTCTGGCCATGCCGCCGAGGGTGACAGCTGTGGGTGCGCCGGGCGATTGGCGAGGATTGCGTATGCGCAGACCTGCCCTGGTATCGTCGAGCCCTTCAAAGTCCCACAGCTCTCGCAGCTCGCCGAGTAGCAGCGAAAAGCACCAGAATGCGTCTGCTTCAAAGTGGGTGTTGCTCTCCGCGGGTGAATCCGTTTCGGTAGGCAGTCCCGTAGCTGAGCCGATGGTCCAGACTACCACGGATGCGACTTCTACCATGCCCTGGACATAGCCTACGCTAGGATTGAGCAACGCGTAGAGGAAGAGGATGCGGAGGATAGCATCGCTGCGTGGTTCGTCCTGCGATTCGCTCTCGCCGTCGCGCCCCTCGACGTGACCCAGAGCGGTGAGGCGTTGTCGTAGGGCCTTGCGCTTAGGCAGCCTCTTGACGGCGGGCGTATCGCTAGATGGTGGCAGTGGAGCTAGCGGGCACGAAGCGCTTGGTGGCACACGTTGACGAAAGAAGGAGAATGACTGGGCGAATCGCGATCGGACGAGGTCGAGGTGGATCTGAGTGATGAGGGCGTCGTAGCGGGATGCGCCGCGTGATGAGCTGCTCTCAGCGTCGGTAGCTGGCAACAAGTCACTGAGCAGCTCATAGTATTCCTGCCTCTTCTTTGCCTCTTCTCTCGGCCACTCCTTCTTGTCGTTGCCCAAGAAGCCCAGGAGGACCTTCCAGCCCTGAGCGCGAAGCCATGATGGTGAGTCTGGCAGTCCAGTGCGAGATAGGATGAGATGGCGCAGAGAGTAGTGGTCGATGCAGGCGTGCGATGGTAGCAGATCGGTAGGCGAAAGGAGCGATGAGATGAGCGAGGATGGCGGTGGTGTTGGATCGAGGTGGGACATTGTTCGCAGCAGCGCAGCGTCGCTCTCTCAAACGGAGTGTTGGTTCTCAGGCCGCCGGATGGGATCGTCGGCGGCCGGTGGTCATTTGCAGTCTGGCGTGAGCAGAGAATGCGTGAGGGTAGTCGCGCGTGTGTGTGTATTCGATGGCGTAACTGCGCTTTAGATGAGATGAGGTGCCGTGGGTCGAGAATGGGCCAATTTCAAGGTACAGAGAGAGCAAAGGAAGAAGCAACCGAGCGACGCTTGACTGGCCGAGCGGAGCGAGTTGAGTCGAGCGCGACGCACGGTGGGGTCCATCCGGCCGGCGGAACAGAGGCGGTGTAAGGGCAAGGCAGTAGCAGCAAGCCAAGCACGGCGAGACCAGCATGATCCGTGTTTCAGACAGCAACGACTTCCGTCATGACTTTGCAAGCAACGCATTTGCCAGTGCCATGAACGCAGAAGGGGATGCCAGCGACGGCGGCGAGGAAGTCGTGCGGGTAGGGGCCACCCGCACACAGTGCATTGTATCTGTTTACTTTCGCCGTTTTTCCCATTCGGGCGTGTGGCGCAGCGGTAGCGCGCTTCGTTTGCATGTATGCAAAGTCACGATTGTCTCGATCGCTCTCCGAAGAGGTCTTGGGTTCGAACCCCAACTCGTCCACTCTTTTGCTACGGCCGAAGCCACCAGGACATGCCATGCTCAGTCTCACCCTTCGGGTTCGTCCAACCCTCAACCTGGATGGACAACAACACGCACGACAATCACAGCGATGCTCAAACATCGAAAGAATGGCTTTGCAATTGGGCTCTCAGCGTCCAGCGACGGCCGTGCCAACAGGGAGACAGAAAAGTTACGAGATTCGCACCAGCCCAATAAGGTGAAGCGCGAGATGGCCTCTACATCATCCGGGACAAATCCGAAGGTAGTGAGGGACACCTTAGCCCACATTGTCGTTGGCATATGCTGGGTGCTAGGCCGCCCAACATCGGGGGTATTCAAGACCTCTAGCAGCAACGACAACGGCTTCGGCGGAGCGACACAGCGCACGACGGCTCGGCGGCATGCTTGCTAGGCGCCCCTTACTCTTTCCTGTGTTGTTGCTCCAGCCATGTGATGGTGCTTGTCGTTACCGTGGTGCTGGCGTATCGAAAACGTGCGGGATTCAGTTGAGGAGCTGAGGACAGCCATTGTGTTGAGTTGACGCGACCTTGTCGGACTGGCCGTGACCTTCCTCTGTCCTTCACGACGGCATCGTTGACGTTTCCCCACGGCACGCTCTGACACTCGAGCGCTGATTCGTCGCGCTCCAATGTCTCATCGGATCACGCGGCGTTGCGTGAGAAGTCCTGCAAGTTGTCACGCCCGCAGAATGGTGATATGGCGACAAAAACGTCCAAGTGCGGCGCAGCGACGGTGGTGGTGTTTCGCGATGGCCCATGTCGCATCAGTCCCATGTCGCTCTGCTCGGTGTCTGCGGCTCCATAGCACCCTAGAGGGGCTATGACAACGTCGAAGACTTACTGGAGAAATTCAATTTGACGCTAGCCGCACCATGGCAGCGTGCGCTGCTGCGGGACTTTGTTTCCCTAGCTTGAACCTTGCCCACTTGCCTGCCCGCCTCCACCTCGCCTTCCGCCCTTTCCCCTTCCCAACAACTCAATTGAGATCTTCTTGCCTCACACTCCGCAAGAATGGCCCAAATGACCCTCACCAACCAGCTACTCACCAATCTGCGCAACCAGCTGCACCCCTCGCTGAGCAAAGCTGGCTCATCTATAGCAGGTCGCGCGGGCGGCGGGGACGAGTGGTACCTCGTCCTGGGTTCGGCGTTCGCGTCTGCGCACAAGGGGGCAGAAGCGTTGCCCCTGTTGTACGATATGGCGGTACAGGGTGGGGAAGACGGAGTGAGGGTGCAGAGGAGGTTGAAGGAGACGGTGCTCAAGGTGCGGTAGCGCGGCAGTCATGAGAGCGATGACCACGGCTGAACGCGTGATTGTTCCTTCGCCCGCCCTCGCGAACAGGGCTCCGTTCTGTACGGGATCCCCTCAACGCTGGAGTCATCCTTCGCCCTCGTAGCTCACCTGCGCAAGATTGGCGCTTCGACGGATGGAGGCTTCTTCTTACGCCGCGATCAGGATATCGCGAATGTAGAGGAGAGGGGCAACAAGCGGCTCGCAGACGTGTACCAGTGAGTCGCTGCGTGCGATTAGCGCCATGCTGCGTCGTAGCTGAGATGTGGCGTTTTGGCCCGGGTCGCAAAGACACAACTTCCCGGACATTCAGGCCAAGTTTGGCAATGATATGGAGGACATCAAGATGATCACTATGCCGGTGAGCGCGAGCGAGAACGCGAGCGTGCGATGAAGCTTGAACTGACACGCGCCCGCGCTCTGCCAGGTCAATTACGGTCTCATCCTCTCAGAGGACACGATCCTCGACTTTCCCTCCACGGAGCTGGTCATTCTCTCGGCACTCGTGCCCCAGAATCTTCGGTGAGCGTGCGCTCCCTCTTCTCTCTCTCTCTCTATGCCACAAGATTGTCTGACGTAGTCTTCTGCCCGCGTGCACAGCGCCGAAACTCTTTGGCACCTCCGTGGCTGCCGCCGAGCGGGGTGGAGCGACGAGGTCATTTCGTCTGTGAGGGATGTCAGTATACGGGTGGCCGAGATGGCCGGTCGACCGACGAACAAGGTGCCTACGCTGGACGAGGTCAGCGAGACGAAGAACGAGTGACGACGAGTGACGAGTGATGACGATATAAATCCATTGCGTAGCATACAATGGCACGCTTTACTCGCTGAGCAGATCCTTGACCGCCTCGTACTGTTCTGACTCGAGCTTTTCTGCGAGCTCCTCGCTGGTGAGCCAAGCGTATTCGCTTGATGCGGCGGCCTTGTCTGGTGAGCCGGAGAGGAGATGCGCGCGAATGTAGTACGTCTGCGGGCGGTGCGAGAGAAGATATGGGTGAGCTTTGAGCATAGTCGCTGCGTACTCGACGTGCCTCGCCTCACCTTCTCTTGCATCTTGATATCCTTGCCGCTGTCGGGCCTGGGCCACATCCCCACGGGCAAGTGACTGACCATCCACGCATCCATCTTCTCTGCGCTGACCTCGCCCAGATTCTCCTCCAACGGTCGCAGCGCTACTTTGTGGAGCGTCTCTCCTGCGTCGAGGTCTACTCGAGTGCGGGGCAACTTCCACGGCGCTGATCCCTTTTGTCTGAAGGCGAGGAAGAGGGAACGGTCTAGAGCGCGATGCAGAGATGAGGTGTCGTTGCTCTCATCCGCCTGAGTACGCCGCGGTGTCGCTGATGGGTCCAATGACAGCTCTGGCACACTCTTTGCCGACGCCACATCGTCGATCGTCTTTCTCCTCGCTGCCTCCTCCTCATCGAAGCGAGTCTCTGCTGCTGACCCTTTGCGGAAGTAAAAGTCCTTGCTAAAAGGCTGGGCAAGTCTGCGTTGCAGTAGGTGATTATAGTGGAAGTAGGCTGCCTCGAGTGGTGTGGGGTCCCTTGTGATGACTGGCTGGCGAGAGAGGAGGAGGGAGACGAAGATGGATTGCGCTCGTACCGAGGGGGCTGAAGAGGTGGGCGTTGTCACTGATTCGGCGGGAGGCTGGGGTGAGACGGTGGATGATGTTGATTGAGTGGTGGTGGATGCATAGCGAGGGCTACTTATCGCCGCTTTCAGCGCGCTTCTGCTGCTGCTACTCCTCGACGATGATGCTACGAGGGATGCCATGTCGTCGTCGTCTGTCGTTGATGATGATGGTGCAAAGGTCAAAATAATTCCTGCGCGCGAGGTCGCGGGGCGGACAGAGACGGAGACGGAGAGCGACGTCGATGAGGCGACTGCTTGCTTGGCTTGGCCTGCGTTGCGTTGCGTTGCGTGGGCGGGCCGTCGAGTCGACTCGACTGGGGACCGTGCGACTGGCCCTGTGCGGCCCCCTGACGACGACGAGGGCGAGTGCGAGTGCGAGTGCGAGTGCGAGTGCGAGTGCGAAAGCGACTGGCTGCTCCACTCTGGCTGTGGCTCTGCCTCTCTGACCATCACTCCCATCTCATCACCACCATCACCACCATGTCGGGCGCAAACAAGAACGAGGAGCGCATCCCCACACCACCGCCCGTCCCCGTCGACTCAGCATGGCTCGACTCACTCACCAGTCGCATCCGCTCGCGTCCCATCCCCTGGGAAGGATACGCAAGGGCCGACCTCGTCTCGCAGGATGAGCTAAAGATGATTCGATCCGTCGACGCAAAGGACGGCAAAGAGGTGGACAAGATACTGCAAGAAAAGGGAGAGCAGTATGCTATTCTGTATTTGAGGCTACTCAGCAAGCTCAGCAGGACTGATACGCTCCAACAGGTCCTCGTCCTCATCGCTGATATGCTCGAGGCAAACCAGGATCGCATCGCACTCTTCTTTAAAGCGGCAAAGAGCGTCAATGAGATGGAAAAGGAGGTCGGACAGCAGACGGATAAGAAGCAGGCTTGGCCTTGGGCCCCCGTTGTGCGGTGAGTCAGCAATGAAGAGGCAGAAGTAGCATACATTCAGCTGATCCACGTCCATGCTGACCTATCCACCAATTTCCTCGCCCACAGCCTCCTCGACGTCAACGATGACTTTGTCCAGATTCGCGCAGCGCACTTTCTGGCCACTCTCCTCGTAGCACCGGGATCTACCGCATCATCGGCACCATCGCACGTCCTGCCTCGCCTCCTGTCCTTCCTCGCCACCAGCATCAATGGCAGCTCAGGATCCACGCCTGCATCAGCCGCTCTCCAGACTGAGCAGTCCCCCTCGACCTTTGCCGATGGAAATGGTGCCGATATTGCCATTCAGCTCCTTGAGGGATTGCTCAAGAGTCGCTCGTTCAGGCGCGCAGTCTGGGATGACGAGATGAAGAAGCAGGCTACCGTTCCGCAGTCAGCCAGCAAGGACATCAAGGATGATGACGACCAGGAGCAGCAGCATGCGGGCCAGACGCCTGGACTTCTCCGCGGACTCGTCTACATCCTCCAAAATGCCGTCGTCGCGCCCGGTGGAACGCAGGACAGACGCGAGCAAGAGGAGAATGGCAACAAGAAGCCCAATAACCGCGAGGGACAGAGCGAGAATGGCAATCGCCAGGAGCAGCAGCAATCCAGCTCCGGATCCGGTTCCGGCTCCGGCCCTTCCTCCTCATCATCGTCATCGCAGCAGCAGCAGCAGCAGCAGCAGCGCCCTCCCTCCTCAGCTGTATCCGCCCAACTGCAATATCGCGTCCTCCTCAACTTCTGGCTCCTCTCCTTCTCCCCCTCCATCGCCTCGGAGCTCAACCGGAAATTCTCCCTAGTCCCACTGCTGGTAGATGCCCTGCGCGGAGCAGTCAAGGAAAAGGTGATGCGAGTGTGCGTGGCCACCCTCGCCAACCTACTGGCAAAGGCGCCAGACGCCAACGCGAGCTCCATGCTCGGCTCAGGGCTCCTACCCCACGTCGAGCACATGGCAGACAAGTATCGCCGTATCGACAGCGGAGGATCAGCTGGGGCTACCCAGTCTGGCGGTGGTGACGAGGAGGTGTGCGAGGATGTCGAGTACCTGGCCAAGGAGCTGCGTGAGCGATGGAACGGGATGAGCAACTTTGATGCTTATTTGAGCGAGCTGGAGAGCGGCAAGTTGACATGGAACAATCCGGCGCACGAGTTGGAGGACTTTTGGCGAGAGAATGCTCAGCGTATGCTCGAGAAGACGGATAAGCTTACGGCGGGGGAGCAGGATGGTGAGCAGGAGGAGGGCAAAGGCGGCGAGGGCGGCGAGGGCGGCGAGGGCGGCGAGGAGGGAGAGGGCGACGATGATAACGCAGCTCTGCGCCGCGCACCCAACACACCCCTGAAGCGCCTCCTCGTCCTCCTTTCGACGTCACAAGACGCCACGACGCTCGCTGTGGCGTGCAATGACCTGGGCAAAATTGTCCAGTTCACAGACGTCGGTGGGACGGCGGATTCGGCCAACAAGCAGCAGCAGCAGTCGCAGCCCGGAGGCGGCGGTGAGAAGAAGGCTGCGGGGGGTACGGGAGCGGGACGCAAGCGGATCAACGAGTACGGTGGCAAAGTGGCCATCATGCGTCTCATGGGCGGGCATGATGATGCAGAGGTAAGATACAGGGCCTTGCAAACCGTCGGGAGGTTGATGAGCGCCAGCTGGAGGTGAGCATGCTGTGGCGGCTCCATCGGAATTCGTGTCCTGTTTTGATTTCCATCTTTGCACATCCCAATGTCGATATACATGCTCTCGCGCCACGCCAGGCTGCTCAAAACTTGACCTTCTCCCCACGCACGTCCTTGACCTTGCACGCCCACGTCTTCTCGGAAAAGACTCCGCCCATGTACACGACCTTGTCGACCTCATCAACGGCCGCCCCAGTGATCCCGCTCGGACTCTCCGGATCAGTCGAATCGTCCTCGACTACACGTGCTACCCTATACTTCTCACCAAAGAAGGCCTCCCTATCCTTTCGAGGATCATTGAGTTCCACCCTCCCTACAAGTGCGGGGCTACCATACTCTCGTGGGGACTTGAAGTGCTTGCTGGTCAGTTGGAGCGCGTTGGGGAACCAGGCGAAATAAGCTGCATGAGAGACGGGTGAGACATAGACGTTGTCCGATGCCAAGGGGATGTCGATCGAGTCGAGGAGGGAGAGGGTGTGGTCCGTCTGTGGTTGGAGGACGAGGTGGGCTGAGGAGGCCGTTTGGGAGAGGTAGTAGGTGCGGGGGAGGGTGGGGTCTTTGCGATTTGCGTGAGAGGCGATGCCGTTTGCGTCTGGCGGAGTGAGGTGGAAGGGAAAAGATTTAGCTTCTGGAGCAAGAGAGCGGCACTAGATGTATCTCGTGACTCGAGCCGCGCACTCACAATGCGCCTTCTTGAGTGCAACTTTGCATCCTTCGGCCTCACTACCGCAGTAGACGACGTCGGTGAGGGGCAGGAGCAGGTCCAACTCCTTCCTCCACCCAGTCTTGACATGGTGGTCATTGGTGACATAGAAGCTATCCGGCCCATCAGGCTCTACATCGTTTGGCGTGCGCACGAGTGGGTGAGCAACAGTCCTGACGTGGTGCGCCACGTCTGATCCCAGGGTAGTCTCGAAGATCTCGATCGTCGAGTTGAAACCATTGACTGCCGGGTTGTCGACCAGTGTCGGACCGCCTGGAGCCGCATAGTCGATGGAGGGGCGGTGGTTGACGAGGAAGAGGCGAATTGTCTCGGTGTCAGATGATGATGTAGGGTCTTGCCATACGCCGAAGCCGTGCGATGTGAAGGATCCTGTGCGCGCAAGAAGACAGTTGTGAGCTGAGATGAGGGAGCACTATCCCACATTGAGCGCGCCGCTCACCCTCTCCAAAGAGACCATGAAACCCATCCAGCCTAACCCTCGTCGTCTTCTCTTCCCACGTTCCCCCCTTCCTCGTATCCACAACAGCAAGATAGTCCTCACTGCTGCGGCCCTGCGCATCCCACGAATCCGTACAAGGGAACCAAGTCTTCCTCGCCTCGGGGGTGCCCGCACACGCTGCATACAGAAGGCCTGTGGGTTGGTCGATCCAGAGTTGTTCGCACGTCCTCAGGGTGGGGATCACGGAGCACGCATCGTTTTGGTGGTCGCCAAAGGGTTTCGGGTAGAAGAGGCGGACGACGGGGGAGACGGTGGGGTAGATGGCTGCTAGACCTACGGCGGTCAGGATGCCAAAGAGGGCGGGGAGGGGGAGGGGAGCCATGTCGATGAGATGTGAGCTGGTGGAGAGAGAAGGAGCAAAGGGAGGAGGAGGAGCAAGTGGAAGGAAGCAGACGCAGACGCAGACGCAGACGCACGTCGAAGCGGGCCAGCGGGTGCGGGGTCCCGCGCTTCGTCTCTCTGGTCTGCCTCCACGCGATGCGATGCAGCGACGCACGGACGCACGGACGCGCAAGCAAAAGAGGTGCCAAAGGAGGAACGTCTACGGTGATTTCGTGTCACGCCCGTTCCACCTTCCACTCGAGGGACGCACCAACACACAGCTACACAGTGTATCGTCATTAAGCTCTATGACCATAGAAATATGAGTCGCCAGAGAAAGGAATTCGACACCTCACTGGCCCTCCTCTTTTTCTCCCAGCAGTGAAGGGATGAACTGCTAAGCGCACCTCCGGCTTCAATGGATCTGTAGTGAGGGTACTGGTTTCGACGAAGAATGCGTTCCCTCCTCCCTGCTGGCATACTCAGGTCGTGGGCTGATCAAATCAGGCCGAGTTGAGCAGGAAGCGCCCATTGAGGTTAGTGAAACTTCGATCTTGCACGGTCACAATGCTCAATCTGACTTGCGTTAAACTTTTCTTCAATTTCCGAAACAAGACAAACACGACAGCGAACCGCAAGAGAAACACGACTCGGAACCACCTCTTCCGTCTATCCTCTACATCTCCTCAACTCAAGCCGCCTGCGCAGCAATCGCCTTTCCCGTAGGCGCCCCGGCCTTGTATGCGGCCCAGGAACGTTGAGGAATACCACCAGCCCACGGCAGCCTAGTATTTCCCTGCAAATGCTTGTCCAGCGACGCAGCCAGGCGGCGGCCCTCCGAGATAGCCCAAACCACGAGACTCTGTCCACGACGTGCATCGCCACAAGCCCATACGCGGTCCAGGTTCGTCTGGAATGCTCGTGGACCATCAAATGGTGCAGCAATGTTCGACCTTCCGTCGAGGTCGAGACCTGGGAGGTGGCATTCGGGAGTGGGGCCCAAAAAGCCCATGGCGAGGAGACAAATGTTGCATGGGATCTCTTCCTCAGAGCCTTCAATGAGTCCCATGTTCCACTTGCCACTCTTGTCCTTCTGCCAGTCAACACGAGCAATCTTCAGAGCCACCAGCTTGCCCTCAGCATCCTTGACGAACTCCTTCGTCGTGGTGCAGTAACGCCTCGGGTCCTTACCGAAGCGGTCCGTCACCTCCGTGTGACCATAGTCGGTACGGAAGATGCGGGCGTACTGAGGCCAAGGGTTGTCACGAGCGCGAGCCTCGGGAGGTTGAGGGAGGAGCTCGAGGTTGGTGACCGACGCAGCGCCCATGCGGACCGAGGTGCCGATACAGTCGTTGCCCGTGTCACCACCACCGATGACGACTACGTGCTTGCCTGCCGGGTTGAGACCGGCCATGTGCTCGTTGATGGCAGCGTCGGTGAGGCCCTTGTCGACGCACTTGGTCGCAGAGGTGAGGTAGGACATGGCAAAGGCGACGCCGTCTGCATCGCGGCCGGGGAGCTTGAGGTCGCGCGGCCAGGTGGCACCCGTGGCAAAGACGACGGCATCGTTCTGCTGGTGCAGCTGGGCGGCGTCGAGGTCCTTGCCGACTTCGACGGACGTGACGAATTGGACGCCCTCGTCAGCCATGAGCTGGACACGGCGAGCGACGACGTTCTTGTCGAGCTTCATATTGGGGATACCGTAGTAGAGGAGGCCACCAATCTTGTCGGCGCGCTCGTAGACGGTGACCGAGTGGCCAGCGCGGTTGAGCTGGTCAGCGGCAGAGAGACCGGCGGGGCCAGAGCCAATGATGGCGACCGTCTTGCCCGTGCGAACCTGAGGGGGGCGAGGGACCATCCAGCCCATCTCCCATCCCTTGTCGATGATGGCGCACTCGATCGACTTGATACCAACGGGCTGCTCGATGATGCCAAGGACGCAAGCAGATTCGCAGGGAGCGGGGCAGACGCGACCAGTGAACTCGGGGAAGTTGTTGGTAAGGAGCAGCTTGTTGAGAGCGTCCTGCCACTGACCCTTGAAGACGAGGTCGTTCCACTTGGGGATGACATTTGAGATGGGGCAGCCCGTGTCGGACTGGCAGAACGGCACACCACAATCCATGCAGCGCGACGTCTGCTGCTTGAGCTCGTTCTCGGTGAGACGAGTGGAGAGCTCCTTGAAGTCCTTGACGCGCTTGGCCGGGTTGCGGTAGTGCTCTGCAAGACGGCGGTACTTGATGAAGCCGCGCGACTTGTCGAGCTTGCCCATGCGAGCCTTGGCCGTCTCATCGTCGACCATCGAGTCCTCGAGGTCCAAAACAGCAGGCTCAGCCTTGTCGCGCACGTTGCCAGAGCCGACGTCAATGTCAGACGCCTTGTCGTCGTCCTTGAGCGAGACGTCGACCTGCGAGCCGTGGCGCGAGAGCGTGCCAAGGAGGTCGACGTGGCTGTTGCGCTTCTTCTCGGCGGCGGCCTTGGCGGCCTCCTCCTCGAGGACACGCTTGTAGTCAACGGGCATGACGCGGACGAAGCGGGGCAGGAGGTGGGCAAAGTCGCGCAGCACGGCCGCAGCGACCGAGGAGTCGGTGTAGTGGCGGTGATTCTCGATGAGGTTGCGCAGCTCTGCAATCTCGGCGGGGTCCTTGATGGGGCCAAGCTCGACCGTCTCCGGGTTGCACTTGTACGAAAAGTCGCGGTGCATGTCGAGAACGTAGGCGATACCTCCGGACATACCGGCGGCAAAGTTGCGACCAGTAGGGCCGAGAATGACGACTCGTCCGCCCGTCATGTACTCACAGCCGTGGTCACCGACACCCTCGACGACGGCATGGGCACCCGAGTTGCGGACAGCGAAGCGCTCGGCGGCGATACCATTGAAGTAGGCATTGCCCGAGGTGGCACCGTAGAGGCAGACGTTGCCGACGATGATGTTCTCCGAAGCCTTGAATGCCGAGCCCTTTGGCGGGTAGACGATGATGCGGCCGCCAGACATGCCCTTGCCGACGTAGTCGTTGGCGTCGCCCTCGAGCTCGATGGTGATGCCGGGGGCCAAGAAGGCACCGAGCGACTGACCAGCGCTGCCCTTGGCGTTGACGTGGATCGTGTCGCGGTTGAGACCCTCCTCGCCGTAGAGCTTCGAGACCTTGTACGAGAGCGTGGCTCCGAGAGCGCGGTCGGTGTTGACGACCTCGCAGTCGATCTGCACGGGCAGGCCCTCGGTGAGAGCGGGCTCGGCCTCCTCGATGAGCTTGTTGTCAAGTCGAGTGTACAGACGGTGGTCCTGCTGGCGCATCTTGAACGTAGCAGCGCCAGGGCGCATCTTGTGAGCGGGCTTGAGCAGGGGCGACAGATCGATGGACTGCATCTTGGGCGACATGGCGACCTTGGTGTTCTTCTTGAGCAGGTCAGAGCGACCGACGAGCTCGTTGACGGTGCGGATACCGAGCTTGGCCATGATGCCACGCAGCTCCTCCGACAGGTAGTAGAAGAAGTTGATGACGTGCTCGGGCTCGCCGGCGAACTTCTCACGGAGGACGGGGTCCTGAGTGGCGATACCGACAGGGCAGGTGTTGACGTGGCACTTGCGCATCATGATGCAGCCAAGGGCAATGAGGGCAGTGGTGGCGAAACCGAACTCCTCGGCGCCCAGCATGCAGGCAATGGCGACATCGCGACCGGTGCGGAGCTGACCGTCCGTCTGAACCGTGACACGGCCACGCAAGTCGTTGAGGACGAGCGTCTGGTGAGCCTCGGCGAGACCGAGCTCCCAGGGACCACCAGCGTACTTGATCGACGACCATCGAGCGGCACCTGTACCACCGTCGTGGCCAGAGATGACAATGTGGTCTGCCTTGGCCTTGGAGACACCCGCGGCGACGACACCGACGCCGACCTCTGAGACGAGCTTGACGGAGACCTGAGCGCGAGGGTTGGCGCACTTGAGGTCGTAGATGAGCTGCTTCAAGTCCTCGATGGAGTAAATGTCGTGGTGAGGAGGAGGGCTGATGAGACCGACGCCAGCCGTCGAGTGACGCGTCTTGGCAATCGAGGGCGAGACCTTGTGGCCGGGCAGCTCACCACCCTCTCCGGGCTTGGCACCCTGGGCCATCTTGATCTGAAGCTGGTCAGAGTCGGCGAGGTAAGACGACGTGACACCGAAGCGGCCAGAGGCAATCTGCTTGATCTTGGAGCGCAACGAGTCGCCGTTGGGCAGAGGGATCGAGCGCTCGGCGTCCTCTCCTCCTTCTCCGGTGTTGGACTTGCCGCCAAGACGGTTCATCGCGATCGCAAGCGCCGAGTGGGCCTCCATCGAGATGGAGCCGTACGACATGGCACCCGTGGCGAAGCGCTGGACGATCTCGGTCCACGGCTCAACCTGGTCGACGGGGATGGGGCGCACCTCCTCGAAGCGGAAGTCAAGGAGACCACGCAGGCAGGTGCCGCGAACCGACTCGGTAGCGCTCTTGGAGTAAGCGTCCCAGGCAGTCTGGTTCTTCTCGCGAGCGGCGTCTTGCAGATTGGCAATGGAGACGGGGTCGTTGACGTGGGCGTCTCCGCCATCGCGCCAGTGGTACTCGCCAGACTCGGGCAGGCCGGGCACGCTGATCGTGTCGCGGCTGGGGTAGCCACGCTCGTGGAACTCGAGGGCGTCCATGGCGAGGAGGTCGAACGTGGAGCCAGCGATGCGCGAGGCGGTGCCGGCAAAGCAGCGGTCAACGACGGACGAGTCGAGGCCGAGAGCCTCAAAGATTTGCGCACCCTTGTACGACTGGAGCGTCGAGATACCCATCTTGGACATCGTCTTGAGGATACCGCCGTCAACGGACTTCTTGTAGTTCTTGATGAGCTCCTCGTCGCTCATCTCCGTCTTGAGGAGACCCTCGGCGGCGACGCGGTACATGGCCTCGATTGCGAGCCAGGGGCAAATGGCGTCGGCACCGTATCCGACGAGTACACAGAAGTGGTGAACCTCGCGGGCCTCGGCCGTCTCGACGATGAGGGCAACCTTGGAACGGTCCTTGTTGCGGATCAAGTGGTGGTGCACACCACCGCACGCGACGAGGGAGGAGATGGCGACGCGCTCAGGGCCAACATTGCGGTCTGAGAGGACGACGATCTTGTAGCCGTCACGGATAGCCTGCGAAGACTCCGTCGAGATGCGGTCGAGGGCGCGAGTGTAACCGTCGATGCCCTCGCTCTTGTCGAATGTGATGTCGATGACCTGAGCAGGCCAGTCAGGGTGAGCCTTGTCCATCTGCTTGAGCGCATTCATCTCACGCAGGCCGAGGATGGGCGACTCGAGCAACAAGCGGTGGCACTGGTCGGGGCGCATCTCGAGGATGTTGCCCTCGGGGCCCACGTACTGGACGAGGGACATGACGACTGCCTCGCGGATGGGGTCGATGGGAGGGTTGGTGACCTGAGCAAAGAGCTGACGGAAGTAGTCATACGTAAGGCGAGGAGCATTGGCCAAGCAGGCGAGGGCCCCGTCGTTGCCCATTGAGCCAAGCGCTTCCTTGCCGTCGGCGACCATGGGCAGCATGAGCATCGAAATCTGCTCAGATGTGTAGCCAAAGGCGAGGAGTCTCGGGTCGGTGCTCAGGGGCACATCGACGAGCTTGGGCGCAATGTTGCTGCGACGGCTGACGGTGCTGATAACTTCGGGCAGGCGCAACAGCTGCGACTCGATCCAGGCGGCAAAGTCGGCCTTCTTGGCGGTCGTGAGCTTGAGCTCGCGGTCGTCGATGACGCGGCCCTCGATGGTGTCGACGAGGAGCATCTTGCCGGGCTGCAGGCGACCCTTGGCGAGGATGCGCTCGGGAGCAATGGTGACGGCACCCGTCTCGGAAGCGCAGACCATGATGTCATCATCAGTGATGCAGTATCGGCACGGGCGCAGACCATTACGGTCGAGGTTGGCACCGCAGTAGCGGCCGTCGGCAAAGGTGAAGAGGGCAGGTCCGTCCCACGGCTCCATCAAACAGGCGGCCCACTGGTAGAAGGCGACCTTGGCGGGCTCCATCTCGTGCTCGTTGCCCTGCCATGCCTCGGGCACCATCATCATGACGGCCTCGGGGAGCGTGATGACGTTGTTGACGACGAGGAGCTCGAGGACATTGTCGAAGGCAGCCGAGTCGGAACCGCCGTTCTCGACGATGGGGTAAAGCATGTCGAGCTCGTCACCGAAAGTCTCGGATCGCAGCTGACCCTCTCGTGCACGCATCCAGTTCTTGTTTCCTCGGATCGTGTTGATCTCACCGTTGTGGGCAGCCCAACGCATAGGCTGAGCGCGGTCCCACGAGGGGAAAGTGTTGGTCGAGAAGCGCGAGTGGACGAGAGCAAAGTGCGAGGCGTAGAATGCGTGGTTGAGATCGTGGTAGAAGTCGTAGACCTGGCGCGGCGAGAGTTGACCCTTGTAGACGATGTTCGAGGGGGAGAGGGAGCAGACGTAGAACCAGTTCTGCAGGCCCAGCGTGTGCGTGGCCGACTTGCGGAGCACGTAGAGCTGGCGGCCAAAGTACTGGTGATTGAAGTCGGCCTGCGGGTTCTCGCACTCGGTCGACGTCTTGCCAAAGTGGTCGGTGAGGACAACGAAAGGCTGGAGGATGACGGGCTCCTTGCTGAGTGAGGCTGGGCCCAAGATGGAGTTGTCTACTGGCACCTCACGCCAGCCAAGGACGCGAAGGTGAAGGTCCGAGGCGAGCTTCTCAAAGGTGGCAATCTGCTTCTTTCTCTTGTCCTCGTCCTTTGGGTCGAAGAACAAATTGCCCGATGCGTACTGACCCTGAGCGGGCAGCTTGACGCCAATGTCCCTCTCAGCCTCACGCCTGAAGAAGGCGTCTGGGATGCCCGTCATGACACCTGCACCATCACCATCACGAGCGTCTGCGCCGACGGCACCGCGGTGGGTCATGTTGCAGAGCAACGCCTTTGCGTCGGAGACAATCTTGTGTGCTGGCTTTCCCTTGATGTGGCACATGAAACCTACACCGCAGGAGTCCTTTTCATTCTCGGGGTCGTAGAGGCCCTGGGCAGCGGGGAGCGAGCCTGCCCAGTAGTCGCCGGACCTCTCGACGTCCTCGAAGCCGCTCTCCCAGAATGACTGCGACGAGGTGGCCTGGCCAGCGTGAGGCAGGGGAGTGATGAAGAGTCAGTATTGCGTGCGATTGCCATCCGCCATGCGCCCGCGCGCCCGCATATGCTCACCTCCTCGGAGTCCTCGGGAACTGGCATGAGGGCTGGCTCCTTCTCAATGGTACGGATGACGGGGCTGCGAGCCATGGTTGCTAGTGTGGCGTGGCGTGAATTAAAGACGAGTGATGCTAGGGCGGTGTTTGGTATCGTTCGCGCGGGCTCGTTGCTGGCTGGCGATCTATAGGGAAGCTTATGTGACGATGCGGATGGATGCGCGCGCGGGTGTGGCGAGGTGGTGATGAGTCGAGTGTCGCAGTAGGGCGTCCAGCGTCTTAGAGACGACGAGGCCTCTCCTTTCGAGATCGCTGGTGGCGGTTGTGGCGAGTCGTTGGTATGGGTCGCGGGTGAAGGGGATAGGTAGTTGTGCGACTAGGAAAGAGGGAAAAGGCAAGAAGAAGGTACGAGGCTGCGAGGCTTGCGAGGCTGCGAAAGTGGGTCGCAAGGACCGCCAATTGTAATCAGGTGTGCGCCTCGGAGACGGGCTAGGCGCGCTCACACACCAACTCGCAGCAACGGGCAGACACAAGGCAGCAGACGAGTCAAGTGCCTTGAACACGGACTGGCGGGTGGTGAGCGGGGCACACAGAGGCGAGGCGCCAGTGAAAAAATTAAGACGAAGAGTCGAGAGACGAGACTTTCCCCCGCCGGCGAGGCTGCGAGGGCGAGCCTGGGTTGCTTGTGTCAGCTCCCCCCGCGCCCCCTCTAGGCTCGGCCTGGCCCACCAAAGCTGCCCAAGCCTGCCCAAGCCTGCCAACAACGACCGGTCCCGCGAACATCCGAAGCCGGCCTCTCCCACTTGAGCGAGCAGAGGAGCAGGACAAGGGACGGGCTCCGCGTTGGCCGTCGTCTTGCTGCGTCGCCTGCCCACCGCTGCTGTGAAATCCAATCGAGAGACCGCGTCCTACTCGACGCTCGAGTCGAGATGCCGGCCGGGGCTGCACGGTGCAGGCGGGCGGGCGGACGCTTGCTTATGCTCCCCTCCCCTCCCCTCCCCTCACTCGCTCTCTCTCCGGCAACTTGGGCCTCGCCGCGAGTCTCGCCGTCTCGCTGCGCTGAAGGAAGCTGTGGCGCCTGGGTTTCTCATGTCAAGGGCGTCGGCGCCAACCTAAGATAAGGAAGACGAGACGAGACGAGACCAAGCATTCCGTTCCGGAGTGAGGGGCGTGATGTGGTAACATGGAGGAGCGGGCAACGTGTCAGGCGGGCCTGCGATTGGGTCAAAGCTTGTAGACGACTCAATGTGACGATGAGAATGCGAGCAGAGGGTAAGCGGGTGGCAAAGCGTAAACCAGTAGGAGAGGGATATGTCGACGAGGTGTGTTGAGCCGTAGATTTAGCCTATCTGTGAGTGAGCGCGCCTCGCCACGCGGCGAGTTGGTTGAGCGTCACGGTCAACTTCGTTCGCAGCGGTACCGCGGTCGAGCAAGCCGGTGCCACGGCTCACGGCCGCTGTAATGAATCGGTTTGTCGCCGATGTGATCTTGATCGAGAGCTAGGTGCCACTCGGACGAGTCGCTCTGCCCTCACATTTCTCGAATAAGGTGAACCCGCAATGATGCTTGTAGCCAGGCCGCTCGCCTTTCTGAGCCCGCCTCCCGCCTTTGCGACTGCGACAGCGATTGCGACCGAGCTTTTGTTCGAACTACAGCAGACTGACAGTCGCCATGTCTGACATCAATTGCATCCTTTGCCGCCACACTGCCATCCTCGCTGGCTACATAGGGATGAAGAGTCGCGGTGCGTATCATCAAGCTCGGCCGTCATCCTCGCAATGATGGAAGTGCGAATGGCCCCTCGAATCTGCCTCTCTAGCCACAGGGATCGCTCAGGCATGCAGAGTTGCAAGCATTCGTAAAGAATGAGCACCATCGTCAGGCTGCGTGCCTCGCGAGTTTCCATAATTGGCCAGGCTAGAGAGCGGGCTTGAGAGGTTGATGGTCGAGACGTAAGATGGAGAGGTCGAGAGTCGAGAATTGAAGAGCAGACCAACGAGCGAAGTAGGCAAGGCAGGTCGGCAGACAGTGATGCGCATGGGTCATATGGCTAGTCTGGCCGATATCTACAACCCAACTCTAGACCTCGCTACTCTTGCCCTTGTCCTTTTGGAGGTAGAGCCGCATCGCTAAAGCATCTTCCCCATCAGCGTCTGTACAAGCGAGCGAGGGGACGGGGGAGCGAGAAAACAGGTAGGATGGTCAGCGCATGGGCAATTGCACAATTTATGTCCAGGGCTTCAAACGCACAGTACCCCTTCTCTACGCCGTGCACCTCGAAGCCCAACGTATCCCTGTAGAGACCAATAGCCGCTCGGTTGGTCCGTCTCACGTGTAGTGACACGAACTCGGCATCAAAGACGTCCCGCATTGCCATCTCTGCGAGCGAAAGTCATGAGTGGGAAAGAATGTCAGCATACCCGCCTATTGGTAGCTGTGGTGGCCGCTGCCGTTGCCGCTGTTCCGCTTCGCGCACTCACGACTCTGCCTCATAAGTTTCTGTGCCAATCCGAGCCTCCTGTATCCCCTCAGCACGCTAATACTCGTCACATGTCCATGCTGTATACCATCCTTGGGCTCCTCTTCCATTTTTGCGAGACAATACCCGACTACTCTCTGAGGAGGGGAGGAGGGGGCAAAGAGGGATCAGGTCCAGAGGCAAAGAGTGAGCTCAGCAGCGACATGGGCACCACATTTGGGATGAGGAGGTCTGGAACTCACCTGCTTCGAATCTGTGGCCACAAATGACAACTGAGGCCAGGTCAGGCTATGGTAAAGGTAATAGCGCAACGTATAGTTTTCGGGCAGGCAGTGCAAGTTGGTGCGTTGTAGCTCGAGTAGATCGGCTAGGCGCGCCGGTCGGATGTCCATTGCGGCTAGTGGAGGCGGCAGGGAGGGAGAGGAAGATGCTCGTAGGGTGAAGAGGTCTGGCAGCGATGGGAAGGGAGGAGATGGTAACTGTGAGAGGGCAGGATGGAAGGACCGACGCAGCGGGAAGCGGATAGCGGCACGCGGAGATGAAACCCACGTGGCATGGCCGCCGACTCCGCCTGTCCGCGTCCGTGCGCAGCGCAGCGAGGTTGGCAGTCCAGCGAGTCTGCTCACGCCTTTGACCCGAGGAGGATGATGATGACGGTGGTAAGATGGCATTCAGACAAAGCAAGGCCGCGACATTGGTATGAATGATGACGTGTAGCGAGATGGAAACAAAGTGAGAAAGGAGTGAAGAGAGGTGTGTGGAAGTGGAAGGCGAGCGGGGCGAGTGATAGTGGTATGTTGGATGCTGGTGAGAGTCGAGAAAACCAATACGCGATACGATGATGCCCTGTCGGACAAGGCTGTCAAGGGATGGACGAGCAATTCTGCCACCTGCTCCTCTCACTCAAGTCTCTCCCACCTGCTTGCCCTCCTGTCCCTCCCCCTCGTGCCCCTCTCCCTCGTCACTCGGCTGCCTATACTCCAACTGACTCAAAAGCTGCGGCCAAACCTCCGGCAAGCCCGGATGAGCTCCACTCCCGCTCCTCATCAAGAGACAGCGCATAGCCTTTGTCTTTTTCACCTCACCCCACTTGCTATACAAGAAGGCAAGCTGCACATCCCTAATCGCCGTGTGTCTGCTCGCGAAACTACTGAAGGCCTCCCACACCACGTTGCCCACCGTCAATTGGCTGGCAATGTGCGCCTGAGCGCGTGCGCGCAGGTCGGGGAGATCCAGCTTATCCGCAAGACGATAGATTGCCTTGGCTGAGCAAGGGGCAGGGCGGGTTGGGTGCGAAGAGACGTACGAAGTAATGATGGCTTGGCGCGCCTTGTATGCTTGGAGGACTTCGCTGGCAAAGTCGTTGAAGGGGGCTGAGTCGACGCCGGAGCTAGTGTGCTTGGCGAAGCCGGAAGGGCTGGTCGTTGAGGTGCTCGCTGTCATGCCTCCGCGCTTGGACGAGGTGGTGGAGGCGGAGTCGAGGAAGCTCGAAGTCAATGGCGCGAACTCGATGGTGTCCGTGTAGAGGAAGTAGAGGAGAGCCTTGAATGTCGCGTAGGAGCTGTCCGGTATTACGACGCGACGACGACGACGATTGTCGTAGGGATGCTGCGCTGCGCGGGCCGTGCTGCTGCTCGTAGTAGTTGTGTCCTTCCCCTGTGCCACCCCGCGAATACTGCGACGGCGACTTGTTGTGGTTGCGTTCGACTTGGAGCTGGACCCGGACTTGCGGGCTGCGCTGGCCTTGGCCGTCCTCGACGACGACGTCGCCTTCTTGAGCGCTGTCAGGTCGGTACGACTGTTATTGTTGCTCGGAGCAGAGGCAGACTCGTATCCGTCGCTCTCCTCGCCAGCACCATCATCATCATTGTCCTCCTCCATCTCCATAGCTTCCATTTCGTCAATCTCGGCGTCCGAGTCCTCGAGGATGCGCTCGTAAGCATCGAAGCTGTCCTCCTCTGAAGCGGCTGCAGAAGAGTGGGAGTGGGAGTGGGAGGAAGACGAAGACGATGACTTGCGCGAGGAGGTAGATGCCCTGCGGGCTGACGACTTGGCGGCTCGGGGCGCGTCGTCGCCATCGTGTGAAGGACCGGCAAGGCTCTCAGCGGACGTGTGGCCTTCTGAGAGCTCGGCCTCGGCGAATCCTCCAGAGAACATGCTACGAAAGTATTGTGAGCGAGAGGCGAGAATCCTAGAGGGGATGAATGAGGATCAGCTTGCCGTCCATCTGCTGGTACGTCACGTCGCGCCGCGCCACACCCACTTCTTGATGGCGTAGATCTGTCTCGGCGGGGCCCTAGACGTGGAATCGCGGCGGCGTGGCTGGTCAAGTACAAAGACGACGTCGCTGTGCTCAGGATCGTCGAGAAGGGAGCCCATAGCGCTGAGCAGGGCTGGAGGCACCACCATTCCCGTAGGCTGCTCGGTGACGGCCTTTTCCGGCGACCCTTGAATGCTAACAGTGATGAGGAAACAGTCCGTCTCTTTGACTTTGGGGTCGTCGTAGAAGACTACGTCACGCTTGGCGAATTGGGCCCCTGACGCGGGCGCAAAGAGGGGGAGGAGGGGTGATTCAGCTCACTGACTAGGAGGTGCTCGCGTGCGCGCGCCCACTCACAACCCCAGTTGCTCGTCTTGCTGCTGAACGAATGATCCTGCGCATCTTTCTGGCCGAGTACGTGCGACTTGTCTGGTCGTTGGATGGTGAAGTTGAAGCGATACTTGCCTTCTCGAGCCCAGGAAGGCTCGCTCTGACCACCGCTCCAGGCTGCACGAGGAGGACCACCTTCGGCGTACGGGGTTCCTCTGCCCTGGAGAGACGTGGTGCGCTCCGACTCGAGTGGCTCAGCATTGAGGTAGAGAGAGCAGTACTAGCGGGGGCAAGGTGGGGGAGCAAAGTGAGCTTTCCAGCAACAACGAGCTCTCTCTGGCTCTGCTTCCCGGCCACGCACCTGATCATGTCCACTCTGAGCATAGAACAATATACTCCACCTGCCCCCACCAAACGGCACGCTCTTGAGCACTTTACTCTTCGTCTCCTGCTTACTCGTATCGAAGACCTCCTTGAGTCCAGTGAGCGGCCACTCGAAGATGGTGCAGGGGCTCTCATTGGGGATCCAAGTAGAAGGCTTCTCCGGATCGTAGACGTAGCCCGTTGAAGTGGGAACGGCAGAGCTGGGCTCCTTGCCATTCCCATCACGGCGGGCAGTGCGGCGTTGGGCGGCTGCAGCCGTGAGCTGGGCGGTGGCTTGAGCCATCGTGCGTAGGGAGAGAAAGGGGCGAGGGTGATGGTGGTAAAGGAGACAAGAAAGTGCTGCCTGCCTTCTCGAGGGCACGCCTCAGCCTCAGCCTCTTCGTGTGTGCGTGTGTGTGCGTGCGTGTGTGTTGGTTGCTTTGCTCCTCTCATTGCTCTCGTTGCTCTCGCTGCTCTCCGACTTTGTCTCCGTCCCTTGTCCCGCTCGCCCGCATCGCACTCGACTGCCGTCCCGCCCTGTCAGCCTCGATGCTTGCTTGCTTGCCGCGCTCGGGCCACTCACTCGATTCCACTCGACCCTCAGCACTCGACGACGTGCGAGACGAAGCCGCGCGGCCAGATGAACGGACAGACGGACGGACGGACAGGAAGCCTCGTCAGCCCTGGCTTGGCCTGCACGACGCAGCGACACTTGGCTCTCCACCATCATCACCACCACGCTAACGCAACCATGTCTCGCTCATACGATCGAGCGCTCACCGTATTCTCGCCGGATGGCCACCTCTTTCAGGTCGACTACGCAATGGAAGCCGTCCGCAAGGGGACCTGCGCTGTACGTAGCTATGCGACTTGCTCAATTGTCGTCCGCGTCGCACGCTGACCTCCCTCTCCTTCTCTCATCTCGCTCGCTCTCGCCCCCACAGGTCGGCGTCCGCGGTAAAGACGTCGTAGTCCTCGGCGTAGAGAAAAAGTCGGTCCTCCAACTCCAAGACGCCCGCACTATCCGCAAAACCGCCATGCTAGATCACCACGTCTGCCTCGCCTTTGCTGGGCTCACGGCCGATGCCCGCATCTTGATCGACAAGGCTCGAGTGGAATGCCAGTCTCATCGCTTGAGAGTCGAAGATCCTGTGACCATCGATTACATTACGAGGCATATTGCGGGCATTCAGCAGCGATACACTCAGAGTGGCGGTGTAAGGCCGTTTGGGATCGCGACGCTCATTGTTGGGTTTGATGCGAATGAGGAGGATAGGCCTAGGTTGTACATGACTGAGCCTAGTGGAATGTGAGTGCAACGTCACCTCTTCGCACTACTACCTAATTCACTCTGCTCAACCTCCCCTCCTCCCCACGCCACAGGTTCTCCGCATGGAAAGCAAACGCCATCGGTCGCTCCTCGAAGACGGTGCGCGAGTTCCTCGAGAAGAACTATTCCGAGGGCCTAAACAGGGAGGATACTGTCAAGCTTACGATCAAGAGTCTCCTAGAGGTGGTTCAGACGGGAGCCAAGAATATCGAGATCGTGGTAATGGATGGGCATGGCAAGTTGAAGGTGAGTCGGCGCTTCCCCTCCCCCTTCCCCCCCGGGGAGCTGGCTAGACAGCTGAGGCAGAAAGAGTGCTGATCGATTCAATTGCGTTACCTCGCTCGCGCGCGCCCGCAGAACCTGGATTTGAGCGAGATCGAGGAGGTAGTCAAAGTCATCGAGAGCGAGAAGGAGGCAGAGGCGGAACGCCGTCGTGGCAGGTTGGCACAGCAAGCACAGACGGCGCAGGAGATGGCGGGCGGGGCTGGGGACTCGTAGCGTGGGGCGTGGCAGGCAATGAGACAAGACAATTCCTTCATCATCATAATCGTTCGTGGACATGAGCGTGACTGCGAGATCATCTTGTATTTGGCGATGCTGCTATGCTGAGTAACAAAAGGTAGGCGAGAAAGAGTGCAGAGAGAGAGAGAGAGAGTGGTGCGGTGAAGGTTTGGGTATCGAGGCGCCGAAGCAAGACAAGGCAGAGCGGTGGTGATAATGATAGTGTCATCTGATGGGCAACGGTTTGATGGTCAACGTGATCATGCGCCCCCGCCTGCTCACTCCCTCGACGCAGAGGTCGAAGAGAAGAGGGAGGAGAGGGCTCTCAGCTGTTCCAACAGCGAGTTCGCACCAGTGCCAGCCCCATGCAGTGGACTGAATCCACTGCCAGAGCCAGAGCCGTGGCTGACATTGCCGCCAAAGGAGGAGGATGGCGGACGTGACGAGAGAAGCGCTGAAGACGACGAGGAGTTGAAGTAGACCGCTCCCGCCACCCCAGCCAGAGCGACGAGGAGCACCAAAGGTCTGAGGATCGTCGCTCCCTGCTTCTTGGCTGAGTCCGGGAACCTTGGCACATTGGCGCGCATCTCCGTCCAGATGACGGGCAGGATAACGACACAAGCCGTCCAAAAGACCATGACGCTCCTCCAGACCAAACCTGGCCACTCGAGCAACCCAGCCTTGCGTGCTCGCCCCTCCTTCTCGTAGAACTGCTCGTGCGCAAAGAGACAGTAGATGCTGTACAGTGCAACTCGGAAGAAGTGGTCTACCAGCAAAACGGGGTTGGGCTCGAGACCGCTCAATAGGGAGACGGGTCCACCCACGCATTCCCCGCCGAGCTCAAAGTACTTGAAGCACCCTTCGCGCAACACGGAGAGGGATGCGTCGTCTGCCCCGAAGAGGGAGTAGAGGGCTTGAGCGAGAATGTTGATTACCGAGGCGAGAGACTTGCGACGCCAATGCCAAGTGCGGAGGGCTGGGCGGATGCAGTTGGGCCAGTCGGCCAGGTCGAGCGGGGTGGTCGCTTTTGCGTGCTTGTCGCCTTGTTCCTCGTCGCTCCACCACCTCTCACTGCCGCCCAAAACCTTGGTGAGATGCACGCAGTCCCACAGTCCTACACTCATCCCACCGCCCGTAAGCGGGTGACGCATATTCAACGCGTCCCCCACGACGATGACTCCCTCCCTATCCTTACTCTGGCCCTGCATACTAGGCGGCAAAAAGCTATTCGGCATGCTTCTCAACCTCTGCCCGGCATCCAGCTCCCTCTCAATACACGGGCGAAGCTCCTCGGGGATATGCGGCAAGAAGTCCTCCCTGATATGCCTTTGCAATTCCCCCTTTGCCTGGCTGGGCAATTTCTCTCCAGCGACATCGATGAGGATTCGCGTGTGAGTCGAGCCGATCTGGTAGAGGAGGATGGGGCCAGAGGGAGAGAGGACTACGTGCCCGTGGTGCGGGGCAGGGAGGGGTGCATGGCTGAGCTCGAGACCGACGAAGTTGCTGCGCACTTTGGGAGAGATGGAGGAGCCGTGAGTGCGGCGGAATTTGGAGAAACAGCCGTCTGCTACTATTGTGATTGTGGAGTTGAGGGTGAGCTCTGAGGAAGAGGAGGAGGAGTCTGCCTCTGAGGCTGTTGGACCTGAGTTGGAGCTGGCAGAGGTGCTGCTGCGTGTGCAGCGGACACCGACGATCTTGTTGTCCTTGGTGACGAGGTCGCGGACTGTGGCTTCGAGAGTGGTGACGTTTGGATGGGACATGGCCTTGCGACGGAGAGAGGAGACAAAGTTGCCGTGGTGGAAGGATCGTCCTTCTACTCTTCCACTAGTGGACTTTACGCCCTTGCCCCCATACCTTCCCGCCTCCTCAGGGTAAGGAATAGGCACAGCCCTGGGCCCATAGAATACCTGATAGCCTTCAACGGGCACGGCATCTATCCCATCTAAGCACTCTCCCATGCCCAACCAGTGCAGGGCTTTGACCCCTCCCGGCTGTAGGAGCTCCCCGACGATGCGGTCAGGGTGGGAGAGGTCACGCTCTACGAGGACGACGGAGCGTCCGGATCGGGCGAGGGAGTAGGCGAGGGCGGAACCTACTACTCCTGCGCCTACTATTGTGAAGTCGAAGTGGCGGGTGAGATCGGGTTCAGATGTGGATGCCATGTTGACGGCGAGCGTTGTTGATGAGGGAAGGAACAAATTGAACGTTGAGATGCGAAGTTGTCAATTAGGCTCGCTCTCGTTGATTCGCCCGCCCGCCCGCCCCGCCTGCCTCCGCCTCGGCCTTGACGTGCACTTGGGTCAGCAACTCACCGAGGGGCGGCGGCGGCAGTGTGAGACGCAGACGCAGACGCAATTGGCTGTGGCGTCGTTGAGGTCGAGTGAAAGTGCCACGCGAGCGAGACGCGAGAGACACAGCCAGACAGACGCTCAGGCCAAGGCATTGACGCACGCTTGCCGCTCGCAACTGGCAACTGAGCAACTTGACGACCTTTACACGCCTTACATCCAGCATGGCGTCCCATGCCAGCGCCGATGACATGGATCCCTTTGCGCAGGGTAGTGGCACACGGCCACCGTCCTACCACGAGGACCAGGATACCACCACCACCACCACCAACGAGGCAACTCCATCCGCGCGGGCCGCCTCCTCTTCCTCTTCACCAAGTGCTCCTCATGCTCAGCAACAGCAACAGCAACAGCAACACGCCCCTCTCCCACCCCCGGAAATCGACATGTCTACCCTCAGCATAATCGACGCTCAAAAGACGACGGACCACGTAGGCGCATCGTCCTTCATCGTCTACGTCATCCGCACGGGCACCACCGAAGCAAAACGTCGCTACTCGGAATTCGAAGCACTCCGCAGCGCCCTCGTCTCCCTCCACCCGACGCTCATCATCCCACCCATACCAGATAAGCACACCTTGAGCGACTATGCCGTTCGCCAATCCAAAGCAAAGGAAGATGCAACAATCATCGCCAGGCGAAAACGAATGCTCCAATCGTTCCTCCGACGTTGCGCCTCCCACCCGACCCTGCAGAGCGACGCGGTCCTCCGCAAATTCCTAGATGGCCGTTTCCCATGGCACGAGATCCTCACAACGCCGCCTCTTTCACACCTCCCCAAGTCGAACCTCAGAGCCCCACCACAGAATCCGGCAGACCCTCAAGCAAGCCCAGCGTACGCCTCTCTACCCCTTCCACCCAGCTCAACCGGCGCACAACAGCCATTGCGCAACCCCTCACAACGCTTTCTGGACAGCGAAGCTTTCACGAACCGCTTTGCGGCACACATGAGCCAATCTCTCGAAAAAGCCAACCGTCGTGTCGCGCGTCGCTGGTCCGACTCCTCGGGGGACTTTGCAGAGCTAGGTGCCGTCCTGAATGGCTTCTCTCTCAGCGAGTCTGGCGCCCTCGCCTTAGCCATCGAGCGGACGGGTCAAGCGGCCGATTCCACTTTTATGTCCATTGGGGGCTTGCTAGGGGATTGGGAACAGAGCTTTACTGAGCCTCTGCACGAGTATGTGCAGTTTGCTTCCGTGTTGCAGAAGTTGTTGAAGTGGAGACAGGCTAAGCATGTGCAGTTTGAGATGGCACAAGATGCTCTTGAGGCTAAGCGGCTTAAGTTGGGGGAGCTGGAGCGTATCGAGGCAGAGGCTCGGAGGTTGGATAGGGCGTTGGAGACTGGTGGGAGAAGTTTGGGATTGGGCACGGCAGGGGCCATGCATGGCGGTGGGGCGGCTGGGAGGAGGGGAAAGAGCAGTATCTACGGCTCGGCGGTTGAGGGGGAGGACGAGGAAGGCGCCTCGGCGGAGAGGGGACGGTCACCAGGTCTGGGCGACGAGGCAGGGTGGAGTGACGGCATCGGCTCACCATCTGCTGGTGCTGCTGCTGCTGCTGCGCCCAGCAACGACGAAAATGCCGCGGCTGGAAATCATGGCGCCAACGCCTCGCGCGATCCAGCCGCGCTCAGGCATCGTCCGAGTCACAGCTCCTCCTCGAGCGGGGCAGGTGGCGGTGGCGGTCTACTCTCCTCTCTCACCTCCACCTTCTCCTCCTTCCTAGACGTGGACCCAGAGTCTACCCGTCGACGCGAGATATCCCGTCTGCGCGAGGAGATCCTCCTGCTGGACGAAGGGCTCAAGCTCACCGCTGCGGACCTCAAATGGGCCACGGGGGCTATTCAGACTGATCTGGATCGATTCCAACGGGGGAAAGTGAGGGATTTCAAGGGTATGATGCTCGCTGTAGCTAGGATGCATAGGGAATTTTGTCGAGTCGTGAGTGCTACGGGCGCGAGACCCCCGACCTTCTCATTTTCCTGCTCTCAAGGCGAGGCTTACTCACGCACGCGCACCTTTCCAATTCATCCCATCTCCCTTCCCGCATACAGAATTTGCAAAACTGGCAAGAAGCCAAGGACTCCATCGACGCCATTGAGGGGCGGGTGCAGCCTGCTTCTAGCGCAGAACAGTGGCCGACGGGAAGGATGCCGGAGAGCTCGCTCACGAGGCACGAGGAGCGCAACAATAGCAACAGCAGTAGTGCTGGTGCTAGCAGTGGTGGTGGGGCTGGTGGTGGTGCCGGGAAGACGAAGCGGAAGGGCGCTGCGATGGGGGAGACGGAAAGTGTGTGGTAGCTTGTGAGAGAGGGGGGGGGGGGCGGAACGTGTGAGAGGGAGATGTGTATGTAGATGAGACAAGATGAGATGATGGCTAAACGTTGATATCCTGCCTGCCTGCCTGCCCGTAACTCTCAACTCTCGGCTCTGCCCTTCCCTCTCACCTTTCCCCTCTCTGCCAGCCACGCCCTCCACCGTTACCAGGCGGGATAGACGGTCCCGCTGCGGCAGCGCCGGCAGGTGCGTAACCCCTCTCCGACTCCCCATCAACGCCCCCTCGCCCTCTCCGCACCCGCAACAAACCAACTCTCCCTCACTCCCCCCTCCAACCCCACTCTCTCGGCCCCTTTGACATTCCAATACTCGCTAGGCAAAGGTGTCTCCCCTTCATCGGCCCACAGGTTCGCCGAAGGAGGCTGGAATGTCGTACGAGCCGTTGGGGTGGGACGATGTTTCCCGTGTTGCCAGGGGGCAGAGGTGCGCGTCGTCATTGTGCGTTGCGTGGACGTGGAGGGGGAAGGAGTAGTCAAAGTCGTCGAGTTGGAGGGGCTGCGTACGGGAGAGGTGCGGGCGCAATTGCGATCGCGATCACGGTTGCGATGCGAGGTGCGAGGGGAAGGGGCACGCTCCCTCGTCGTCGTCGTGCTCGTGGTCGCAAGAGGAAGGGACGACTCGCTGGCGCCGATGACGCCGGCGCCAGCACCGCCGGGCGAAGCGTTCGAGAGTAGCAGGCTGGACTCGGATGGCCCGCCAGTGCCGCCACCGGTGGAACGCCAATAATCTCGATCCCAATAATAGCTCGAGTACCCTGCGGCGCTGCTCATGCTTGTGTGGGCCTTGTTGTTGGGCTCGTACCCGGCCTCGGTCGTGGTGGAGAGAGAGGTGAGGGATGAGAGGGAGGAATGTGCATGATGCTGCGCCTGACCCTGGTGCTGGTGCGCTTGACCTTGAAGCTGAGCCTGGGCCTGTACTTGTAGCGTGGTACTGGAAGCGTTGGCATGGGCGTTGGCGTCGACGCCGATGTACAGATCGGGCATGCTCGAGTTGGAAGCGAGCTGCTGATGCTGATGCTGCTGCTGTGGTGACCCGCTCCTTGAAACAGAAGCAGAGCCAGAACCATATCGCCAAGCGGCTGGCGGGGGGGATACTTTCGCGCCTGCTCCAGCGCTGCTGCCGAGACCGAGTCCGAGCTTGTTGTGGTGGGCATGATCGTGCACGGAGTACCAGGATCCGTGCTCCCCTCCGCGGTAGGAGAGCTGTGCGAGTGGGGAGGAGGGAAGATGCGTTGCGCTTGCACTTGCGGATGGGTTGGGGTTGGGCGCGGCGACCTGACCTGGCAGGGAGGTGGCGACAGCTTCTGGGTGGGGACGATGCTGCTGCTGCTGCTGTTGTTGTTGAGCGGCTAACCCCTCTTGCAAACTATGATACGAAGGAACCTGCTCCAGCGCGCCAGGCTCGGCGGGTAGACGCGCTTCGGCGGGCATCGCCAGGTCAACATCAGCTCTACTGTTGCTAGGCGGTATAATGATCCCCAACTGAGCCCCCTGAGCGCGCATGGTAGCTTCTTCCGTCTCTTGCTGTCGCTTCCTATGCTCCTCCTCGAGACGGGGCAAGTCATCCACTCTGGCTTTGGCTGGACCAACGCCGACAGTGTGCAGGATAGGGGCTGTGTGTCAGACTCATCGACGTCGTCAGTACGCTTGGCGTCTACGGCTCGGTAGGAAGGGAGGCAGGGAGGTACGCACGTCTCTTCCTATTGTAGTCGAACATGGGGTATTGTTCCAGAAGTGCTCTCGTCTTCTTTGTTCTCTTGCTCTCCCTACCCGTACCTTCGACCTCCATAGCACGACGATGGCGCATCCTTCCCGGCGCGAGTACGAGGGCAGGTTTCGTCGACGGGCTCCGCCCAAGGAGCTGGCTGAGGCGATTGAGCCTGCCTTGCCTCGTACCGCTCTCCACTTCTTGTCCTCCATCGTTCTCGTCGTCGCCCAGCTGCCCATCAGCACGCAGCTGTGCGCGCCTAATTCGCTCCTGCAACTCCTTGAGAGCGGCCACCTCCTCTTTGCGCCTGCGATGTAGTCGGATGGAGAATTGGAGGAGGATGAAGAGGGTCGAGAAGACGAAGAGACCCCCAAGGGCAACGATGAAGGGGATGACTTTGCCTCGCATCGCGTGAGGACGTGGTGGTGACGAGAAGAGGGTAGTGGATTGCTGGCAAGCAGACGGCCAGACAACCCGGTGCTCATCAGCCCTGAAGGCAAAGGTGCGGGAGGATATTGATTGCCTGCTCAGCCCTACCCGCGACCCGTGTGCCTGATGGCCATGGCCGAGAGCGACGGCAGCCCGTCCGCCTGCCTCGGGGCAAGTCGAGTTAAGTCATAGCAATGGTCATTTCGCGTCGAGTCGCAGCTCCGAACAAAAAGAGTCGTCATATACAGAAAGGGGGGGCCGCAGGCCACACCCCGTGTCCACCTCGCACACGCTCACTCATCATCTCCCCCCCTCCTCAGCATTCCAGCTCAACAAACTCATATCCCCCAATCTCCTCGGCCTAACCAGGTGATTCGCCGTGAACACCAGCCCCAAAAGGATCAACAATCCCGCAACTACAATGTAGGCAATCCCCAAGAAAGGGTTCCTACCTCCTACCCAGGAGACGGTGGAGATTACGATGCTCTTTGTCCCTTTGAACATCGTGACGGGATAGTTGTCCGTTATGTCTAGTCGGTAGTAACCCGCGCGCAGCACGTCGGCATCGTTGCGTTTGTAGAGCTTGCGGAAGGTTGGGAGGCCGGCTGTGCGCATCCAGACCATGAAGTGCTCGTCTTGCGAGGGATCCTGGTGAGGCGGAGCGAGTGGTGCGTAGCGTGAGAGGGAGGCAGGGTCAGCGAGAAGAAGCAGTATCGACATCGACGCTCGGTGGCTCACGAAAAGGTTCGATCCGTTTGCAAAGTACTCCCCGCTGGGCTTGCCATAACGCTCCCCTGTAGCTCCGCGCCAGTACGGAGGCGGGATCAGCTGCGAAGGGTCCATGGTGGTTCGCTTATACTTGTCCTTCTCCCCCGGCCAAACGATCCCCCTCTCGCTCATCGCGTACGTGACATTCTGACTCGTACTGCTAGTCAGGAGAATCGGGTCCCCAAACGTGTCGTTGAATACCGAGTTGGCGATCAATCCACAAGGGTAGATGGCTTTCCCTGTAGCGTCGTCCTTGCCGACGGGCTTGCACTGCCCGCCCTGCAGATCATCGGCCGTACGCACTTCGCCGAGGAGCTGTTGAGTGTCCAGAGACTTGACGTAGCGTCGATGGTTCTGGTAGTAATTTGTGAGCTTGTAGTAGAGGAAGAGGGGCGGGTCTAGGTCCGTGGGGATCCAGAAGAAGACCTGGCAAGGGCGAGGCGAGCGAGGCAGAGATGATGAGAATTCAAGTCAGCCTTTCGTGGAGGAAGATGGCATATAGCCTGCGTATCAGTGGTCCGCCTCACCTGGCAAGCATTCTCGCCCGTCCTGGTCCACCTAGGCTGCTGAAAGTTGGAGCTACTGATGTCGTGCAGCTGATAGCTGTATTTGCTGCTCGGGATGGCTTGGTCTTCGTTGAGCGGGAGGGAGATGCACTCCGTGTAGTCGATTGTGCTGCGAGGGCGGAGCGAGAGTGCGAGAGGGAGTCAATGAGCCATGTAGGCATGAGGGATTAAGAGCGCGCCGCGCACGTACAGCTCGCTGACGGTGGATGAAAAGTAGTAAAGCACAGCCCCGATGGGCGCAAAGATGAGACCCAGGACGAAGAATGTAGGCAAGACGGATCGCGGTGTGAGGATGGGCTGCCATGCTTTCAGTCTTTGTTGCTTGAAGGCGGTGTCTACGTGCATGGGCGGGTCAGGCATCCTGTCAGCTCGCCCTTCCTATTCGTGCAAGCCAAGCCAGGTCAGGCCAGACCGAGCTAAGCTGATCCTGTCCTGTCCTGGCAAGGCGAAGAGGCGATGCGAGGCGCAGCTTAACTCACTTGCCGGCTTTCGCTGAGCAAAGGGCTTCTTCTCCTTAATGACGCTATCGGTATCATTGTCAGCTGCTCCTGCTCCACCGGCAGGCCCACCAGGCTTGGAGGCGGGACCTGCGTCTGTTGCTCCTCGACGGTTGAAGATGGCCATCGCGGTGCGCTGTGCGAGGTTGAGGATGGATGGAGGTGGGACAGGAGTGCGATGCGAGTCCTCACTCAATTCGCTCGTGTTGCTTGGCCCTCGAGGCGGGCGGGCGGGCGGGAGAGCGGCACAGGCGGGCCGAGATCAGAGGAGCCACGTGGTCGTCTCCGCTTCCCACTCGCGGAGAGAGATTTTGGCCTCTCTGCCTCGCCGACGTTGTTTCCGCTACTCTGCTCCCTCGTCTTCACACTTGCCATCCCACACTTCCACCTTCCCCATCGCTATAATGGCAGACGCAGTTCCCGCCCTAGCGGCCTACACGGAATCGGCACAGAGAGCTGGCGTTTCAGGGTCTGGCTCGTCGAACAAGAGCAAGGGCGCCAAAGCCAAAGGCTCCTCGCGCTCCTCCTCCTCCTCACGGCCTAAACGCCCCACCCGCCCGCTCAAGACCCGCCTCGAATTCGACGAGACATCCCGGCACGACTACCTAACCGGGTTCAGGAAACGTAAAGCTGCGAGAATCGAGAACGCGAGGAAGAAACGCGCAGAGTTGGAGAAGGAGGAGAGGAGGATTGCGAGAAGGGAGGGGAGGGAGGCAAAGAGGGAGAAGGCGAGGGAGAATTTGGAAGCAGAGAGGAGGGCGTATGCTCCGAGTGATGAGGAGGATGTGGGTGAGGATGATGATGATGATGATGATGATCAGCAAGGACGAGGGGAGGCTGAGGCGTCTCAGAGGTATGAGGCCGGAGAGGGAGAGGAGTACCAGACGACGGTCACTGTAGCCGAGTGGGACCCACACGCCGATGAGGAGGACGCTCCTCCAGCACGGGCTCAAGCTTCTTCTTCATCATCCTCAGCCAAACCAGCAAAACCCCGCCCCTCAAAACCCACCGAATCCCTACCCCCAAGCTCGGCTCGGATGCAGAAGAAGAGCCAGACCAAGACCTCTTCCTCTCGTCCCTCCTCATCATCCCAATCCAACCTCAACACCAAATCCCTCTCCTCCCTTCTTACGCCACACTCACACGATTCCCTCCTCCTCCCCGAATCATCCTCTACCCCCGATGGGCCCCCACCTCCACCCAAGGCGTCGGAACGCTCCTTCAGCTACACGACAAAGGCGGAGCGGGCGAGGGAGAGGGAGAAGCAGAGGGAGAAGAATTCGCGCATGAAGGAGGCGAGGATTGAGAGGGAGAAGGCGAAGCGTAAGAGCGCAAAGAAGGGGGGTGGGAAGGGGAAGGGGAGGAAGTGAATTTGGAATACAAGTAGAGTTCAAAGAAAGTCTTCTCTGCGATGAGAGCATGACTGACGATGAGATGACATGGGAAGGTGGATTGTGACGCGGCTTAGAGAGACAGAGAGACAGAAACAGAGGAAGAGAAGCCAGCGGCTCTTGCTCGTTGCTCCATTGCCTAAGGTGGCACTGCGTGTCGTGTCGTGTCGTGCCGTGGCACGTCTCCCTTCGCCTCACGCAAATCCCGTAGTAGGAGGAGGGGCCCCTCGGAATGCCCCTCTCCCTCCTCCTCTTCCTCCACCACCACGTCCCCTCCCCCGTCCCCTCCCCCTCCCACGATACGTCGATTGCCCAGTCTCGCCAAATGTGTCGAGATTCTTTCGATCCTCCTCAAATCGCGCCTGTCTTCCCCTACCACGCCCCCTGCCACCGAACCCAGGTCCAGGACCACCACGCTCTCCGCGCTCTCCCGCGGAGGCATCGAAGCCTGAAGTGATAACGCCCCCACCACCCGCGCCCCCTGCTCTAGGTCCCTGGATGTGCGAGCGATCGTGCCTCTCCCTAACCTCACTGCTAATGTTATCAAAGAAGCTCCCCTTGTCATAGAAGCTCTGCGTGGGGCTCTCCTTCGGCGGAGGAATGGCGTCAAGCTCAGCACCTCCCTCTTCTCCATTCCCATCCTCTCCGGCCCCACCTTCCTTCTCCTTGGCGAAGCGAGCATTGGCCGACTCGAAGTCATAGTCCGTTGCAGGTACATCGACACGACTGCCACTGTGGTCAAAGACGCTCTTGTTCCTCCCGCCACCTCCACTCCTAGACGCGCTTGTAGCGTGAGAGGGGGCGGTCGCCTGAGGGCGGGCGGGCAGGTTTGCGTGTGCAGCGGGGGAACGAGAGCCGGAGGGACCCGTAGGGATCGTGTTGTTCGCTATAGTAGTGGACTTGGAAGTGGGCTTGGGTGGGACGCTCGAACTTGAAGGCCCCGCCGGACCAGAAGGGGGCGCGCGGGGTGATGACAATGACTGATCCTGCTTCTTGTCCTTTTCCGCCACGCTGAGCTTGGAGAAGTCTTCTGCTACGCGCGAGGCGCCATTAGACGTGCTGCTACCTGCGCCGCTGGGTGGAGTGGGCTTGACCTCTGCGGGTGCTGCGGAAGGAGTGGGCTGCTGGGGAGGGGGAGGACGCTGCTGCTGCTGGTGCTGCTGGACGTGCTGGCTGGGCGGGGTAGGCCCAGGCGCACCGAATTGAGGAGGGGGAGGACCGGCGAATGGACCGGGCCCGTACCCGCCGTACGCGTGGGGAGGAGGAGGAGGACCAGGAGGGCCCCAGCCTTGTCCTTGTCCCTGTCCTGGAGGGGGACCGTAAGGCCCAGGGCCGCCAGGAGGAGGCGGGGCGCCACCGCCGTACCTTCCGGAGGACTGTGTGCAGCCAATGAGAGAGCGATAGTCAGCGCGTCATTCCTGAGTGTATGCTACGTTGCGACGAGACGGAGCGGGCTGCTGGCTTGTATCAAAAGATCAGAAGGAAGGCAACGGAGAGATCCACATGGTTTTTGCGCTCTCGGACCACAGCTCGCCTCGAGGGGTCGAGCCTTTTACATCCGTAAAATGCTTCATCACATCAAGGCCACCGCACGAGTCGCTGCTTTCGCTGATACTCACCCCAAGAATGGCCGGATCAACGAACCCTTGCTGTCCAGGTTGCTCCCGCTTAGGATGGGGATCATCAATCTTGAGGTCCTTTACATCTGCGGCTTTGAAAGTAACAAACTCGTACACGTTTGCATTGGGCGGGATCTCTTCGCCTGCCTTGCCCTGCGAGGCTAGACGACCTTCCGTGCCATAGGAGCGAACTGCGAGAGAGTGAGCGAAGAGGGGGAGATCAGCATGGGGTGAGAGAGAGGGGGAATGGCAGGTATTGCGACGTGCGCACCCATCTCAAGGGCGATTGTAGCTGCGACGGGGTCGATCTGAGCTAGAAAGCCTTGGTACCTTATGTCCGACTTGGAGATGAGGCTGATCAGCGCACCGATGAAGTCGCCTGGCCCGCCGGATGCCCCTCCAGCACCGGCTGGGGCAGCTTGGGGCGTGGCCATTATGTGAGGTGGGGAGGGAGTATGGACAAGGGGTGAGGGTGACGAGTTGGAGTTGATGCGTGGGTGTGGACGGAAGGAAAGGAAGCCAACGAAGGAAGAAGAGGCACGCACAGCCAGTCAGACGCAGCCAGAGCCGCTGGCCGGGCGGAGAGAGAGACGGGGCCAGTTGAGCGTGCCACGAGGCAAAGGCAGAGAGAGCGAGAGCACCGACCGCCCGCGCGGCTGGCATCGGAGCAGCACAGGAAGCCAAAGCAAGCAGCGACTCGGACTCGGGCGACGACGACGACGACGACGACGACGACGACTACTTCCTGGCGCTCTCTCACCACGAACCACTCACTCCTCCTCCACCACTCTACAGTGCGTGAACCTCATCGATCCCCCCCTCACAGCCTCAGATCCGCGCTCACGCCTGTCTCCAACTTCCATCCTCCCTTACAGCCACCCACACCAACAACACCATGTTCGGCCTTCGCGCTTACCCGGTCCCCGTCTGGAAGCCCCTCTACCCCTTCATCCTCGGAGTGCGTGTCGCGCTCCACTACCCGCCCCCAACGTACTCAAGACCCCCTCGCTGACACCTCAAATCCCTCTCTGCTATCGCAACAGGGCGCAATCGTCTTCTACGGCACAGTGAAGCTGCAGAACGCTATGCTGGAGAGCGACGAGTTCAAGAAGGACCCTAGGAACCCGTACGGTTAGCATCATCGCTTTCGCCTTGCTTCCCCTCCAAGCATGAAAGAGGACCTCTCGAGCTGACATGACATCTCCCTGCTCTTCTCGCCTTCGCTCGCTCGCCCCCAGCCAACAAGAAGTCCGGAGGACACTAAGCCGGTGGAAGAGGGGTGGGAAACGGTATGGCACGGCACGAGGGGAGGAGCGGGAGAAGCAAGCAAGCAAGCAAGCAAGCCTGTGATCCTCTTCGCTCCGCCCCCGTCTCGCTATGCTGCAATACAAGTAGATTGAAAACAAGCCGCATACTCAGACACGCACACACACACGCACACTCTCGCTGGATGGTAGTGATGTCTCACGGTCTTGGAATTGGATTGGTCGATTCGATTCGGATCGATGGCATGACCACACGAGGGGGATGGAATGGGCGGTTATGCCAGGATGAGAGGGGAAAGCTGCAAGCTGCTGCTGCTGCTGCTGCTGTGCTCGGTCATTACTTTGGGTTGTGGCTCGCTGGCTTACTCCCCTCGCCCGTGCCCTGCGCCTCAGAAGGGCTGATCACACGGCTTCACATCGATGCCAGTGACGGGCTCTCCCGCCGGTAAGTCGAGTATGACATTGCTCACCGTCCAATAGTAGTGGCCATGCTTGTCCGGCACCCGATTCCCATAGTTGATGAGGACGTGCCCCGACGTAGGGCGATACTCCTGCTTGGCGATGAAGCGGCTATGCGTTCCGGGAGCCACATTCATCTGTCGTCGGGGGGAAGAGGCCGGTCAGCAAACCATTCCACCTCCTCCCTTGACTACACTTCACTTCCTCCGTACGCCAGAGTAGTCCCACGCACACACGCACCTCAACGCCCTTTCCCTCGGCCGTCGTGCTCGTATGGCTCTCCCCGTGCGTCAAACCCGCCGAGATGCCGGGAAAGTCGACATTGACGCTCGTGCTCATGGAGAAGGTGCTATCAAAGGTAGTCGTGTCCGTCACTGCCTTGGTGATGTTCTCTGCGGAGCGGATCGTGGCGCGACGGGACAGGGGGCAAAGGTGAGCCCTCACAGCACACGTACGGCACCACAACATTTTGCCTGGCACCAACGTCGCTGACTCACGCTTGTCTCCGGAGCAGTTGGGCAAGGGATCTCCCAGCTGCTTGACGACGTCGTGCGGCTGGTTGAGGTCATTGTCCCTTGTCCACATGCAGTTGTCGGCGCCCTCGATTGGGGACCTATGCGCGAGGGGGCTAGCGCGTGAGGCCGGCCCGCCTTCTTGATGACTACGACACAGTACACTCACCTGATCTTGGATCCAGGGCAGCTGTTCAGGAGGTCCTGACAGTGCGCAAGGTATGGCAAGACAGGGGAAACACCATCAGCATCCAGAAACGGTATCCCGCGACTCTGCTGCTGCGCACTCTACTCACCTCAATCTTGGGATCGTCTCGAGGAGTCAGTCCCAGAGGGGAAGCGCCCTCGTCCTCACGCTGCGCAGCGGAGACCAGTATGAAGGCCAGGGAAGGGAGCAGCGCGAAGATGTTGCGGTGGAGGATCATGGTGAGCGGGGGAGGGTGCCGAGGTAGTGGTGATTGGTATGAGGAGAGGAGAGAAGGGAAATAGCGAGTTCGAAGGCGGGCGAGGTGAGGTCAGTCGGAGATGCGACGACAACGAGTAGGCTGCTGCTCGTTTGTGTGGCTACTGAGAAGTCACAGAACCGAGGCCCCGCGGCTGGCTGGCTGTTTCTCTTCGGCCTCGTTACCGCGACGTTGGGCGTCAAGCAGGCACAATCACATCTTGGTCCTTTGCCAATCACATTGGCCAGTACCTCATCTCACTATTCGTCGCTCGCCACCTCCCTCCTTTCCATCCTGCCACTTCCCTTTCAACCTCACCACTCCAAACCCTACAATGCTTCGCATCAACCATCTCGTCACCGTCACCTTCGTGGCCGTTCTCGCCACGGCCGTAGTCGCCTCTGCCATCTTCAGCGACGACGTTACGATGCGTCGCGACGACGGGCCTGCTCCTTCGCCTGAACAGCTTCTCGCCACCTGCCCGTGAGTCCGAGGCGAGGCAGTGGTAAGAACGATTGACTGAGTGTTGTCTCCCTCGCGCAGCGGCGGCTCGATCCACAATGCGGACAAGTGCACCTTTGAACCTGACGGTACCACCTCCAAGGTGTACCAGTGGCTCGTAAGCAAGTGCGTTCAACGCGTACTCACTCAGCGTCACCCTCCCTCCACCGAGTGCTCATCGCCGCTTGCTCCTTCTCCCGCAGTGCTGGCGAGAACTGCGACCCCGACGCCAAGACGGACCTGAAGATCACGCTCAAGATCTCGCAGAGCTCCAGGGACGCATACAGCGACGGCGTCACCGTTGGCACGGGTATCGCGGAGGAAGGAGTCGGCATCAAGATCGAGAACACCGCCATGTACGGTGAGCGTCCATTTCCCACATCCGTTCGCACGCCGTATCCTCATAAGCCCCTCTGCACATCCTTCTTCGCTCACGCCACCGCGACAGAGAAAGGCGTCACCGTCTCGCACGACGAGCTCTACACTGCGCAGGTGGAGCCGCACTCGAGCAAGGCACTGGTAGCGCAGACGGGCTACACGCGCCACAATGGCAGGATCTGCGTCAACTACGGCAACAAGGTAGGAGGCCACTACATCTGTGAGCACGACACGCGCTGCGAGCCAGACAGGCAAGAAGCGCTGTAGCTCATCTCATTACTCTCCTTTGTCTCGTCGCGGCTGCGCGGCTTTCCGGCAGGGTACGTCAAAGCCAGCAACGATGTCCCCGACAGGAACGACGTGGTCCGCACGACTATCCCGCTCAGATGCGGGCAGACGCCCGACAGCGTGATTCAGGAATGGAACCATGATCCCGCCCAGAGGAGGCTCCACTATTAGACTAGATGGGGGCTGTAGGCATCCACTCAGTGATCGCAAGGCGAGGCGAGGCGGGATGGCCATCCAAGGCTGGCCAGCCGTCACGTCTCTCCGCAATCACGTACCAATTACACTGCAGCTCACCATCGTTATCACCAGCTCATCTCAATAGTCGCGCCGTGTCTTGACCTCTTTGTCATCTAGCTAGATACGAGAGAGCCCCATTGAGCAAGAACTCCGCAAACCGTGCGACGCGTGAACCTCGAGTGAGCTGGGCGTTGTTCGTTGCTCGCTGCTTAGGCTGGGCCGAGCTTCGGTGGCCTGAGTCGACCACGTGGGACAGTCCCACTTCCGCCCGGCGTCCCGCCTCCATTCGCGCTCAGTCGTACGATCAAGTCTTCAACTCCTCACCACATTGCGAACCCCACACCTCTACACAATACCATGTCCGGTGCCAGAGGGAGCGGTCGCGGCCCGCGAGGAGGAGGAGCAGCTGGTGCAAGAGGCGGCAGGACAGGCCCCTCAGCAGCAGCAGCTACTCCCATCCGCGGGCCAGGGACTGCACCGAGTACGATCCGCGGTCCGCCGACCACCACCACCACCTCCTCCTCCTCCCACGCAGGGCCAAGTAAGCCCACTCCCCCGCTCTCCGGCCCCTCCTCCTCCCGCTCCACGCCAGTCGCCTCGTCCACAACCAACTACTCCGGTGCAACCACAGGCGTAATAGGCCACAAGGACAAGTCCGGCCGAATAGTCGACCTCGTAGCATCAGACGACCGCTGTCCCAACTGCAAGACGGACCGTTACCTCAACCCTCGTCTAAAACTGCTCGTCTCCCCCTGTTATCACAAGCTCTGCACATCTTGCATCGACCGTATCTGGTCCCTTGGTCCAGCACCATGCCCGCAGTGTGGGCACGTATGTAGGAAGAGCCAATTTGGGGCGCAGACGTTTAGCGATCTGGATGTGGAGCGCGAGGTGGATGTGCGCAAGAGAGTGGGGAGGTTGTTCGCCTCGCGCAGTCAGGAGGATTTCGAGACGTTGAAGGGGTACAACGATTGGCTGGAGGAGGCGGAACGACTGACGTTTAATCTGGTGAACCGCATAGACGTTGAGGAAACGAATGCCCAGCTGGCCAAGTACGAGGGGGAGATGAAGCGCAACCTCGCCGCCGCCAAGAACGGGGGAGGAAGCAATGGCAGCGCCGCTGCGGGGGATGGGGCTCTGCTCGAATCACTCGAGTCTCGCCTGTCCTCCCTGCGCCAGTCCCGCGTGGCCAGACGCAAAGCGCATGACGTCGAGGATGCTGCGCTCAAGAAACAGCAAGAGGACGCAATCGTTGCTGCTCTAGAAGACGGGTCCGAAGAGGACGAGTTGGAGGCGATACAGAATCAGTGGAGGGAGAACAGGGCTCAGCTGGAGGCGAGGCGCGAAGAGGAGGAGGCGCGGGATGTGGTGCAAGAGGAGGAGCTGAGGAGGGAGATAGCTGACGCTCAGAGTGGTGCTGGGCGTAGGATCACCACCGGCCAAGGGAAAGGTGGGGCAGGAGCGGATCGCACGGAATGGAAGGCGGACTCCCTCCTTCAGTTCAGCGGGCCTATGGCCACCCTAGCTGCGGGAGACGAGCTCCTTCAGCACGCAGTGGGAAAGCTACACCCGCCAGCTGAGCTGCTCGAGAGCTCCCCTACTAGAGCGGGGGAGGTTCAGGCGGTATGGACGCCCTATGACCCGTGGATCGAGCCCTTCCTCTCCCACTTGCACGAAGAGGAGGGCGGCGCGAAGCTGGGCCCCTTCAAGGCAGGAGGGTACGATGTGGCTGAGTGGTGGAGGGCGCAGATGCGCGCAGGGGTGGCGACGCTCGGCGTTAGTGTTGATGCGAAGGCAGGTGCAACTTCAGCGTAGCAGCCGGTATCACGTCGTTGCACCTATCCTCATCATGTACTTGTAAGGGAAGCATTCCGAATGTACATATCGTAGAGTAGAGTGTGTCGTGTCGTGTCGTATGTTTCGTGTCGGATGTTCCCCGTGAGGTGAGGTGGGTGAGGATCCCAACCCTGCATGAGTAGTTGCAAATGCGATTCGCGAGCACGCGCACGCGCACGGCCACGCCCAGGCAGGCGGACTGGCCGCCTGAGCGCTTTCTGCGCCAAATTTTGAGTTGAGCCTTGCGCGAGATAAGGCAGTAGTAGACTAGACTAAATGCACCGCACCTTCTTCCCTCCTGCCGCATCCTCACACCTCCCCCAATCCTCGGTCACCTACCCCTCCTTCCTCGCATCATGGCCTCTTCGTCATCTGCGGCTGCTTCACAACAGCAGCACGAGACGGTCCCGGACGACCATTACCGCGTGACGTACGAGGAGATCCATGAGCAGATCAGCCGGTCTGCGCGATTGATGAGGGACCAATTTGTGCGTACGAAAGTAGAGAGACTAGTGGACTACTATTCTCGGCGCGTGGCGTGGCGTGGCATGGCGCCAACGTGAAGCATGCGCTGAACTTAATGCCCGCCCTGTGCTCTCCCCACTCTCTTGCCTCCTGCTCACTTGTGCGCTCTCACTCCCACTCGCAGCGGCCCGACGTGCTAGTTCCCATCATGGGCGGCGGAATGATCCCGGCCCGCGTGCTTCGCACTTTCCTCAAGGTGCCCTCGGAGGTGGACAGCTCCAAGAAGTACGTGACGCGACGTCTGCCGCACCGACATCTCCACTCTGTAGCCCCAATCTTTGATCCAGCCTACTCACACCTCGCTCCCCTCCCCTCCTCTCGCTCCTCGCTCGCGTAGACGCAACATCCCCATCCAAGCCATCGGCCTTGCTCTCTACGAGGAAGTGGCAGGCACCTCCGCCGAGTCCATGGGTCGCGAGGTGATCCGCACCCAATGGCTCGACGAGGGAACATTCAAGCGTTCTCACCACGCCAAACAACCCTCCCCATCAGGAGCAGGAGCGGCGGGTGGTCTACTGGGCAAGAACATCCTCATAGTAGACGAGGTAGACGACACGCGCACCACGCTGCAATACGCGTATCAGGAGCTTCTCGCCGACGTGCAAAAGGGCCTCGCCGCCCTCGACCCTGCTCAACGTGCTGCTCTGCCCCCTACCCGGTTCGCCATCTTCGTCGTTCACAATAAGCATCGCGAGGGAGGAAAGAAGGGCGTCTTGCCGCTCATGGCAGGGCAGGGGGAGGGGTGGAAGTTGGAGGACCAGAAAGTCGGGCAAGACGGGGTGGGAGAGGGAGTTTGGTATTACTCGGCCGATGAGACGGGAGATTGTTGGGTCGATTATCCGTGGGAGACGGAGGGTGAGTTGGCGCGGAGGCGGCGAGCGAGGACGCATGCTATATGCGGCTGTGACGATTGACTGACTGACCGATCTCGTACGCACTCGCACAGACATTCTCGAGCATAATCGTCTTGCGACGCTGGCAAAGAAGCTGGGCGTGAATACGGGGAGGCCACCTGTCAAGGAGACGTGATGAAGCGCAGCGTGGGCGCGATGAGCAATGAGATGAGAAAGTAAACGTGCAGCGTGTGGTGATGTGGAGTCATCTATGATTACAGAGTGAAGTAGCCAAATTGGGGGAAATACGCCAGCGCTCAACGCTGCTATGCCTTGGCCTTTTCGTTATTGCTTCCTTCACTTGCCGGCACCTCAGCGAGTGCCTTGAGCAGGTCCTGTCACGACGAAGGGTGAAAGCAAAAGATGAATCAATCAAGTCAGCCTCGCGCCTCTTCCTCCTCCCACTCTCGCATCGCATCGCATCGCGTCTTACTCACCGGACTCTCCGGATCAAACTGAAGTCCCACCCTCAAAGCCTCCCTCGCCTCCTCCCCCCTCCCCATCTCCCTCAATGCCACCCCTTTCCTGTAATGCCCCTTCAACCAGGGTCGCTTAAGCTGAACAACGGCGTCCGCATCCACGTATGAATCGACCCAGTCCCCCACAGCGGCAAAAGCCGCACTTCGATTGCAGAGACAGACGGCCAGCTCGTCACGGGCTAGGGCGGCCATCTCCCATAGGGGACGAGAGGCGGCCATGTCCACTGCGAGGGTGAAGAGCTTGATGGCTTCCTGTGCGGGGCAGGGTGCCAATGAGATCCTGTTCAGTCAGTGTATCGCTCCTGGGCTTCAAAGTGGGAGGAGGTAGACCTTCATCGCGCACGCACAGCATACTCTTTTCTCTTGAAGGCCTCCTTGCCCTGCTCGCGCGCCTGATTGACCGCCATGCTCCTTTGTGGGGGAACGGCATTCGGTGGTGGTGGAAGGGCTGCCAGTTGGCCACTCTTGACAGCTGCAGGATTGCTCTGTCGTTGTGCTTCGCCTATTGCGGCGATCTGGCGCGAGAGGGCATTGAGGATCTGTACGTCGTGCGTGGGTGAAGACACGAGGTTCGTCGTTGGGTCGATGGTGAAGTCTACTGGCTTGAAGGAAGAGTCGTTCAGGGCCAGCTGTTCGGCCGTGAGGGGTGGTGGTTGGGGTTGCTGTGGCTGTCCCTGCGCGTGCGCGTGCGCGTGGGGTTGAGCCATTGCTTTGCCGGTGATGGTGGTGTTGGATAGTACGATGGATGCCTGCGTCAATGCAGCAGCGCAGTCGTTGTCGTCGTGGCGGCCTTGGCTCTTTCTCCGCCTGTCCGCTCTCGAAGCTGCACCCACCCGCGTTCCGTTCCGTCCTGTTTGTTCGCGTTGCGAGTTGGTTGGGTCGTTGGCTCGTCTTGGACTTGGACTGGATTGGCTCGAGACTTGCTTTCGTTTGCTGCCTTTGCCTTTCCTTCTCTCTCCTCGTCATCAACAACAATCACCATTCCCCCACGCGCCCCGCGTCGGGTCATACAGCATGGATCCCGACTACTCTTATTCCTACGATGTGTCCACCGGCTCGCCCTCCTTGGCCGGTCCATCGAGATCGCGGACGCGACCATCATCAGCACGCAAGCCATACGCACGGCCCAAGGTGGACGATGGGCTTGCAACAACGCCTACCCCATCCCAATCACGCAAGACGCTCGTAATTGACCACGCATCCCCCTCATCAGCGAGAGGGACAGCCACAGCCACAGCGACTACCACACCCACTACGCCGCTGCCAGGCCTGTCGCGCAGCAAATCTACCTCCCTCTTCTCCTCTCTCACACGCGCCATTGCTCGTCCACTCACCTGGCTAGCCAACACGCCCGCAAAGTCCGATTTGGACGATGCGCCGTTGCCATCGAGCACTTCATCGACTTCCCTCGCCGAGCTGGCAAAGAAGAGGCGCACCGATTCCGTCACACGGGGTGGTGAGGCCAGTGGCGCATTGGCATTGGCACCACCGACGTCAATCTCACGATCGAGGCTTCGTCATGTCACCAGACCGGATACGGACCTCGATATAGAGAGTCAGGATTCATCCACGTCGATGCCCATGTCCAAGAGCCCCTTTGCTGCTGCGGGAGCAACGGCCTCTACTCTACCACGGAGCGCCTCAGTCCTTCCCTCCTCCTCACGACGGGCGCTACACATCTCCCCTCCCCGCGCTGGGCACGTCAACGATGCGAGCACGAGCTTGGCGGATACCTCTCTGCCCTTCCTGCGCTCCCCTTCACCATCCGCTCGCTCGTCGGCAAGCGCAGCAATTCGCTCTTACGGCGGCGGCGGCGGCGGCTACGGCGGCTCGACACGCGCTCGGTCGCGCGCCTCTGTCGGCCCAGGATCAGTCCTCAGCAATCGTGCGGGCTCCATCGCGCCGAGCGAGAGTGCGAGCGTTGTAGCCTCACGCCCACCCGCGTCTGGCTTCACCTACGGGTTCGGCACAGAACGACGATTGGGAGGACTGGCGCGCTCGGGCGATGCGCTTCTCTCGCACTCGCCGCTCCGTACGAATGCCAACCGGAACGCAGCCAGTCAATTGGCATCACGCAGTCCCTTTGCGAGCGCGGGGGCGGGGGTGGGGGTAGGGGCAGGGGCGGGGACTACCTTGCCTCGCTCAGGGTCCATGAGGGGTACACCAGTGCGCTCCGTTCTCGCAGGGGGAGGAGGAGCAGGCGGGTCTGTCCTTGGCGGAACGCCCTCCTCATTAGGGGGCAGTCTATCTCGTGCGCGCACGTACGGTGCACTCAACCTCAACCTGTCCTCTCCTAGGGCGCACCAGTCAGAGGGGGAAAGGATGGCAAGGGATTACACGGCGGCTCAGGCTCGCCACAATGCAGTCGCTGGCATGGGAATGGGCACGCCGAGTCGCAGTCGACTTACCACGCCCATCGTCAACGCAGGCACGAAGAGAGACGCTACCGAGGCCCTCGGTCTTGCCTCCCTCCACCTTGACGCTAGCTCTGCAGTGGGACCCGCCACCAGCATCCCAACGGGCTCCGCACGGAAGCGTCAAATGATCTGGGACCCCTCGCTGGGGTTCATCTCTGCCGAGGAGCTCGAGGCTCGCCTGCCGCAGAAGGTCAAGCCGAGAAATGAGGCGGAGAGGATCTTGGCTGTGCTGGAAGGTATGCGCACCCCGCTAGGGGATGCGAGGAGGGGGGCGATGAAGAGCGCGAGTGCCGGTGTAGGTGCGACACAGACGCAGGCGTTGGGGAGGGGCACGAAGAGTATCAATGTCCCGCTGCCCGTCCCGGCACCCAAGGGAGATCGAGAGCGAGAGAGGACTGTCGTTGGGCCTTACTCGAAGCGCAACTCCCACATCAACGCCAGCGCCCGAGGAGACGAGGGAATGAGAGCCAAGCTGAAGCGCACACAGCAGCAGCAGCAGCACCCGCGACCGGCTCCCTCCCCGCCGCGAGAGGAAGAAGCGATGGAGGAGATCGAGTCCGAAGAGGAGGAGGAAGAGCGCGACCCGACACCACCACCGGCCCGCAGAGTGACCCGACGGATGGCTGCCAGGGCGAAGGAAGAGGCGATGAGCCCTCCCACTGCCGCTCCTGCTCAAACGCAGAGCACAGGGAGGAGAGGAAGTCGTACGGCGGCCTTCTCGCCCCCACCGGCCACTAGGAGCAGGAGCGCCCTCTCTCCGCCTCCGGTGACGCGAAGTCGCAACCCTCTCTCTCCACCACCGACGACAAGGAGTCGCGCTGCTGCTGCTGGCACGCCCAACAAGAGAGCGGAAGCCCCCACCACGATCCGTTCGACGAAGAAGCGCGGCCCTTCTGCAATTAGAGGACAGCGCGATGACGAGGATGAGGACGATGAGATGCACAACCAGCCTACCATCGCCAGTCGCTCAGCGAAGAAGAGCGTACAAGTCAAAAGTCCAAAGAAGACGGCTCGCTCCCCTTCTCCTCCTCCACCTCCAGCTTCGGCCCCAGCTGCCACCCAAGCGGACCCGCCTCGAGCGTCCCAATCCCGCTTCCAGGTCCTCTCCCCCGAGTCTCAGGCCAAACGCGCGTCCCAATCCAAGAACTCCTCGCTCCGCATAGGTGCAGAGAAATCGTCGCGCACGCACGGCAAGTCGGGCAAGATCTCGGCATGGGACTCTGATGAGGGAGAGGAAGAGGAGGGAGACGAGGAGCTGGCCGCTCTTGATGTTGAGGCGTTGCAGAAGATCAAGTTGCCAGAGACCATGTTCCCCGCTGGGTTTTCGTTTGGTGGTGCGGGGAGCAAGGCCGAGAACGGGGAGACCTCTGACAAAAGCACGAAGCCGAAGCAGGCGAACATATCTCTTCCAGCAGCCTCATCATCATCGTCATCATCATCATCAACCGCCCTTCCAGCGGGCGAGGCCTCCAGCTCGAGCTCGAGCTCCAACCCTCTGCTCGGTCGTCTAGGCGGTTTTGCCCCTCCCGCCCCGGCCACCGCCCCGGCCATCGCCTCCTCCAGCTCCTCGACAGCACCCTCCGCACCCGCGTCCACATCCAAACCAGCATCAACCCTTCCCGCCCCGTCCAACTTCTTTGCTCAACCCTCTGCCCCAAGCTCAGCCAGCACTACGACCCCGGCGGGCAGTGGCGCAAAGGCAGAGGATGAAAAGAAGAGCGGGCCCGTCCCCAACTTCTTTGGAGCTAAGGCTGCGGGAGGACAGAGTACGAGCACAAGCTCGACCGCGGGTAGCACAGCCAAGCCGTTCAGCTTTGGACCGCCTGCTACCGGCGCGGGGTCGAATGAGACGAGCAAGGAGACATCGAGTGGCAGCGCTGGTGGGTTCTCCTTTGGCAAGCCTGCGGATACGACGACGACGGCGAGCAAGCCAGCGGATGAGGCCGGTAGCGCGAGCAAGCCTTTCTCCTTTGGCAAGCCTGCGGAAACGACTGCGACTGCTAGCAAGCCCTTCTCCTTCGGCAAGCCAGCCAACACCTCCGCCTCTGGCGACAATGCCTCGTCGAGCCCTTCCTCGAGTACAGGCACATCGGGCTTCTCATTCGGCAAGCCTGCGGCTGCACCTACTTCTGGAGAGGAGAAGACTGACGCCTCTGCCAACAAGCCGGAAAAGGATACCGCAAGCGGAGCGACGCCCGCTTTCACTGGATTTGGGGCGCCAGCATCATCAACAACAACAACAGCAGCAAAGCCTGCGACTTCTGCGCCTGCCCCCGCATCGACTGGCTTCTCGTTTGGTAATGCCTCGTCTGCGTCAGCTCAGCCTCAGTCCGCGGCTGGCAGTGCAAGTCCTGCTCCCTTCGGCGGCTTCGAGGGCTTTGGCCAATCATCAGCATCGCAAGATGAAGGCGCCAAGAAGAAGAGGGGAGCCGATGGTGCGGAGGAGGAGGGAGACAAGGAGCCAGCGGCCAAGAAGCCCGCTTCGACTCCCGCGTTCAGCTTTGGCCTACCCGCCGCCTCTTATTCGTCGTCGTCATCAGCATCATCCTCCCCCGCGCCCGCAGCCGCGTCCTTCTCCTTCGGCAAGCCCGCAGCCGCGAGTACGAGCGCCACCTCAGGCACGCCGCCGCCGTCGACGACGGGAGGATTCTCCTTTGGCGCCCCCTCTTCGCAGCCTGCTCAAGCCTCAATGGGCGGCGGTGGGTTCACATTTGGAGCCCCGAAGACGGACACGGCCACGAGCTCGAAATCAGCAAGTAGCGGCTTCACCTTTGGCGCTGCGCCCAACACTCCTGCTCAACCCCCCGCAGGATCCGGGATGAACGCGGATGGCATGATGGACGAGAGCCCTGTGCAGGGCATGAATGGCACGGGCATAGCGTTCGGAGCCAAACCTCCTGCGACGAGTGGCGGGGGATTCTCCTTTGGCGCCCCAGCGACAGCGAGTGGCACGAATGGCAACGGTGCGAATGGCCCAACGGGAGGGTTCAGCTTCGGAGCCCCCGCAGCGAAGTCGGCATCGGGCGCGAGCTCGAGCACGCCCGCCTTCTCCTTCGGCAACACCAACGGGGGCGGCGGCGGTGGGTTTGGAGCCAACACGGGTACTCAGCCCTCTACGCCTTCCACCGCCCCGACGACGGGGTTCAGCTTTGGCTCCCCCGCCCCCGCTCAGCAGCAGCAGCAGCCGGCAAGTGGAGGGATCAACTTCAACTTCTCCTCCCCCGCCTCGCAAGCACCCTCGCCCGCTCCAAGTGGTGGTGCGCCCTTCCAGTTCGGCAACCCTAACCCCGCGACAACCGGCCCTGCTCCGCCCTCCACGAGCGGCGGGTTCAGCTTCGGCGCACAGACACAGGCACAACCGCAGGGGGGCAATCCGTTCCAGTTTGGCGCTCCGTCTCAACCGCAACAGTCCACCTCGACGTCGACACCCGCTGGCTCACCGGCTCCCTTCACCTTTGGCTCGCCCGCGCCTGGAGGGCCGGTGTTGTTCAACATCGGGAGCGGGGGCAACGAGGGGGGAGCGGGAGCGGGAGGGGGAGGAGGTGGTGGGGGTACGCCGGGGAGGCAGGTGAGGAGGTTGCCGAACAGAAAGAGGGCGTAGTGGGAATGAGGATGGTCAGAGGGACGAAACGAAGCGAGCGCGAGCGAACGGCGGACGTCGGACGATGGACGATGGACGATGGACAGTAATACTAAAAATGCGATAGCGATCGACACAGCCATAGCATCGCATTTGTGCATCGAAGCGATTAGCATGAGCATGAGCATGAGCACGAACAGTCACGCGGGGCAATGAGGCGATGCTGAGCACGAGCCGACAGCCATCCGCCGTGCGCCGTGCGCCGTGCGTCGTGCGCCGTGCATCGTGTCGCTCGCAGGCTACCGACTGCCGACCGTGACGATGATGCGACGCTCCAAGCGATGCTATGGTGCGACTTTGATGCCAGTGGACGAGGGATGCGTTCTGACCCTCAACGTGCGACGTGGATGTACGTTGGTCAAGAGTGGCGCCGCGGGGAGCGCGAGATCGTTTTCGACGGCGGCGACGCGTTGGCCCACGCGCACGTTGACGTAGCGTTGCTGTGGAGTGCTTGTGTGATCTGGCTTGGGGTTGGAAAGAGG
>NW_020289978.1:1059498-1116370 GCF_003144245.1 Jaminaea rosea | reverse complement strand
CAATCCTTTCCAACCCAAAAGGAGAAGACCCAAACGAGGACGCCCAAGAGGAGAGACAAGAGCAGGCTGCGGGGCGATGTAGGGAATGCGTTTGTGCGCGCTCACGCTGGCACTCACGCTGGCGCAGTCTGCGAAAAGCGCAAAGCGTGCCCTATAGTAGTCGCTGGCGCTGCTGAAATCGCCAAAAAGGCCGAGTGTGTGTTCAATGTCGCCGTCAACAATTGCAAGGCAGATCAGGTCCTTCATGGCCTTGACGGTCGAGGCAGTTCTCCGCAAAGAGTTCGCTTCATCCTTCTGCGACGATGATCTCGCCCGTAGCTACAAATCGGTTGCGCCTTCCACCACCGGAGCTGTCCCTTTAGTCGAAGCCGACGTCGTAGTGCCTCAGGACAAATGACGCCTCGCCCGAAGCCGAGCGTGCTAACTGCACCCAGCTGCCGTCCAGAGCGTGCAGCTTGAAACGAGCCTTGTCCGGTGCGAGAGGGGAAGAGCGGATGGCGGCTTGGTCCAGCGTAAAGGTCTTGTCCGCGAGCTCCACGATGATCTTGCCGCGTGAGTCGATCCTGTACGCCTGGCCGCCCTCTCCTGGGAGCGTGAGGACGTCGCTGACCTCCTGGCGCACTTCCTCTGCGTAGCCCGAGACTTGCCAGACGGTGCTTGGGTCCTCGCACTCTGCGCCACGCGTAGGAACGACGCGAATCGATCGGCGCCCGTCGCAGTCCGATGAGCGTGGGATCAGCAGACCCAGGGACAACGACCGACTCGACATCCTCCAGAGCGTGTGCGCCATCGTGGCTCCCTTCTCCTGCCGCCTCCTCGTCGTCCTCGCAAGGCTGGGCAATGATCTGCTTCCAGTCCTTATTCATCGGGACAGTGCTGGCGATCGTTGGTTCGTAGACCTCGATGATCTCGATCAAGCCGTCGTCCCCGTCCACATCCCAGCCCGCCGCCGTACTTCCACCAACGTTCTGCCGCCTCTCGCGCCTCGCGTGCTCATCCTCGACGAGCTTGCGCAGGGTCGCGCCGTGGGTGAGGACGACCCGAACGCCAGGCATCCGCCCCATAGCTTCGCTCGCCATCGATGACGTCTGCGAGAGGTAGTTGACGTGGGCGATGCTCCTCTTGGACCTCTCCGATCGGCGAATGTTGGGCGGCAAGCGAGGAGGGATGTACTTGAGGTGAGGAGTGTTCTTGCAAGGACGCCACCTCAAATCTGCGAACCGCACGGCCGGCACGCAAGCGTTGGCCTTCTCCGCGATGCGCTTGACAGAATAGCGCATGCCGTTGAGCTCCGAGATCATGGGGAAGCCAGGCGTGACGGAGTTGAAGAGAGCCGAACCGATTAGCTCGTCCATGGCCGTTACCTTTCGCACGATCTGGCGCGGGCCCAGCTTGGCCTCCCCAAGACAGTCGAGGCGCTTGCCAAAGATGCTGTAGGCGAGCGTCTGGAGCCACTCGGCTTGCAGCTCGGGAGTGTCGAGATTCTCTGCCATCTGCGTGAGCGTAAAGTGCATATGGCGAGTGGTTCCACGACGATACAGGCCCGGCTGCCTCGCCACGAGCTCAAGGATCTTGCTCTCGTGGTTGCAACGCTCCGCCTCAGCCAGCTCCTCGAACGTGGCGTCGTGCTGCGCCGTACGCTCTGCGACCGACTGCCCACAAGCCGAACCGACGTAAAGGGCCATGGCTGCCTTGCTCCGCTCGTCGGTGAACTCTATGACAATCACAAGGTACCTGGCGTCTTGCATTGGTACGCGTCGAGGTGCGGGTTCTTCTCGAGGAGCTGGGCAAATTGCTGGCGGGTGCGACAGTAGAGGAGGGCCAGGGAAGGGCAGCGGACGATCGAAAACGCCGCGTGCTGCGCATCCATATTTGCGTAGCTCGATACCTGAGATAAGGCCCCGCCAGTATCGCTTGAGTACCTTGCGCTTAAGAGTGAGGTGGCCGCGGATCTCGACGGGGGTCATTGCCGTCATGTTGCTCGTGTCTCTGTCCTCGCCGTTGTCCTCTTGATCATTCTCTCGCTTCATTTCTCGCTTCGCATCCTCCTCCTCCTCCAGCTCGCTCCCCTTGAGGTCGCGCCTCCTCTTCATATCCTCGAGCACCGCTCCATCCAGCACTGCTACCTCATCCCGGTTCAAGAAGGCCTTTGGCAGGACGTCCCTGCGAGCTCAGTGGATCGCCCTGTGCGTCTTGGTGCGGCGCATCTTGATCGGATGCGTGGTGCATGACTTTTGCTGGGAGGCGTGAGACTTGATGGCGAGGCTAGGTCTGGTTGCTTCGAGTGGCGCGCGGCAGCTTGAGGCGATAATGATGAGGCTGATCCGGATGGCATTGGCGCTCGCGTGGCGGGTGTGGTGTGTCTTGCTTGCCGCTGTGTCGAGATAGGCGGCGAAGTGGGCGTCAGAGGGCAGACACTAAGCGCAGCATAGCGAGCTACGACATGGAGACTCACTTCGAAGGCGGTGGTGGTGTAGCTGGCTGGGATAGTAGCTGAGCCCCGCACCGCACCGCAGCGCAATGCGGAGCCCAGCTGCGAGGGAATGCTGTATGCGACTGGGTGACGAGTTGGTGGTGACGAGGCGTGAGGGAGGTTTAGGCAGCAGACGGGGAGGCAAGAGGGGATGATCGATGTTGTGGTCGAAAGGCAAGATTGCATCGCTCGCTCGCTCGCCTTTTGGCTTCGACTTGATTAGCTGGCGGCTGCACAGCCCCGTAGATTGCTCGACGCTCGATGGTCGCTGATCATCGTCCTGCTTCTGCCTCGGACCAGCGAGGTCAGGAACAATGGCGTAGGGAGCAAAGGTGCGGGGCGAAGTTGATTGTGGTTGATTAGGTAGCCCTGGCACGGGCGGGCGGCAGGAGGGTTGAGGCTGAGCTGAGTGCGGAGCGGCACACTGGGTGTTTGGTCGGCCCGCCCGCCCGTGCTCCGACCGCAAGGCGCTAGTCTAGCTCCGCCTTCCGATCCGACTTTGCGTCTCGCGCTCAGCAAAGGGGCAGAGGTCGCCACATGCTGAAGAAACGCTACGGGGCATCGCAGTCCTGGATCTTTTGGTGATGATGAGCCACTTCAATGATATAAACTGATGCTCCTCCTCGCTGGGCAAATCGCCATCTCGCACCACTCCCACGATCCGCCTCGCCAAAAAGGCGCGATGGATCGATAAGCTTCCCGCTGCAGGGTCCATCCAGCCTGCCTCGCACCGCCCGCAAGATGCACGTTCAGGTCAGATTCGACTAGTGTCGATAAGTGTGGAGAGGGACCATTGCGAACTTGAACCTGGATGTCTGCGCTATACTCTCTGTTGACATCTTGGCAAGGGGCGGATGTGAATTCCCGTCCTTCTCGCTGAGATGGGTATAACAAGGGAGGTGAGTTGAGAACGATGCGGTCATCCCTTAGCGCTAGACCATGTCGAGCTCACCTCCAGTCGGCCCCACGACCTCGCCGGCGTCAGATGAGACGGTCGTCGAAAATATTCAATCAAAAGAAGTATCGCGTCCCAGCGCTCCCCCCTCTCTAGGCTACTCGGTGCGCGAGCACAGAACGGGCCTCATCATTTCCTTGCTCCTCCTCGTCATCCTCAACGCCTGCGCACCAGTGCTAGTCTACTATCTCGTCAAGCACTACGGCAACGTGACCACCGAGCGCCTGTACGGTGTCACGACGGCCGTATTAGCCAACTCGCCGCTGACATGGCCTTGGAGAGCCTACAGGCTGCTCAGAAGGGGAGGAGAGCGAAGCCCCGTACCCGAATCCCAGGCAGGAGCCAAGTCTGTCCAGCGTCCAAACGCAAAATGGTGGCAGAAGTTTGACATTTTCCAATGGCAGGTGAGAGCGACTGTATCGTGCACAACGCGGCGACTCCACACTGAGCCCGATCCGCTTTGTCTCGCCAGTTTCTCTTCGGCATCTACTTCGTCACCATCTTCTTCGTAATTGCCTGCGTCCTCGGCTACTTCCCACTCCTGGCGCTAGGCCCTAGCCTCCTTGTGGCAGAAGTAGGCCTGCAGCTCGTCGTTACCTCCTTCTTTACGGTCTTCAAGGTCCCACTACCATTCCGCTTTAGCTCCGTAGCCAAGGGCGAGCCATGGCGCCCTGCTACTTACTTTTTGTGGGAGGACCTAACCGCCGTCGATGGCGGAGGAGGGGCTGAGTTCAGGCGCAGGTTGGATGAGAGGTACAGGGCTAGCCCGCCCTTCAGGGCTATGCTGCGTGACCTGGGCTTCCTGATTGGATTCGGGGGAATGGCACTTCTTGGAATGGAGTGTGGACTCGTCTTTTCGGGCGCCAGCGACGACGTCGTCTACGGTACCACATTCGCCATCGCCGTCATTTGGGCGGGCGTGGGAGCCTTCGTTGGGATCACATACACGAGGTGGGCGATGAGGCGAGAGGCTAGATGGTGGAGGCCCGTAACACAAGAGAAAGCTCTGGACTAGCACGCAGATCGTCAAGGACAATGGAAACTTGTATTCGTGAGATTATGAGATGAGATGTGATGTGATGTTGAAAAACGCCTTCTACATTCGCGCCCTTCGCGCGCGCGCGCGCACGCCTACGCCGAGGTACGCGTGCACAACCACTCCAACGCCCGCAGCGATCTCAAGAGACGAGCCTGCGCGCTGGCCGGCTTCGCCAGAGCGGGCAGGGCTGCCGACTGGATGCGAGTCTTGGGCGTGGACGCTTCGTTGCTGCCCGTGGCTCCGGCTTCCTCGGGCTCGCGGGCGAGCGGGAGCGTGACGAGGAGCGCATCGAGGTCGCCGCTGAGCACGGTAGTCGCCTCTGCCGCCTCGCGCTGTAGGGCGCTCGTGACGACGTCGCGCGACTCGGTGTCTATCGATGCGAGGTGGGCGGCCACGGCGAGGGTGTGCTGGAAGCCCTTGGAGGAGATGGCCGTCGAGAGGGGACGAACAACGAAGCCGAGGTGCGACTTGGTGATGCTCGCGAGGGGCGCAGCAGAGTCTTCCGCGTCCGTCGTGGCGCGCCCAGCCTTCTTTGCCTTGTCTACGATGCCTGGGATTGGCTTGGTGACGGTGTGAAGCAGCGCAATGAGCGAGTCGACGACCTGCGCGTTGCCGAGGATCGATGGCTTCTCGAGGAGGGCCAGGAGGACGTTGATAGGCGCGCCGCCTCGAGCGCTGCTGCTCTCCTTGCCCTTTGCGTTCGCGCTCGCCGCCTTCTTGGCGAAGCGCGCGTCCTCGGTCAAAAAGTAAAGAGCGCACTGCTCGCTGTGCGTGGTGAGCTGGAGGAGCGTCTCGATGCTGCGGCTGGCCATGAGGTGGGGCGCTTCGAGCGGGGCGATGACGACGGCAGGCGTGGGACTCTGCGTCACCGTATTCATCGAGGCCATCGACGTAGCTCGCTTGACCATGGCCGGTCGCATGGGCGTCAGCGCCTTGGCGCTCATGCTGGCGTACGACTTGTCGACTGCGTGGGCGTCCGTGGAGCCGTCGGCGAGGATGCGAAGCAGCATCGAGAGGATGTCGACGCGCGACTTGGCATTCTGAGCGAGATTGGTGAGCACCTTGTGCAGCCCTGCGCTGGAGGCATTGAGGCCAGGGAAGAAGAGGAGGCGAATGAGCGCAGCGATGCCGTTGCCGTCGAGGAGCTGGATAGCGTCGCGCTGCGTTGTTGACGTCTTTGCTGCCGCGGAAGCCTCACCGCCCTCTTCGCGCCCCATCAGTGAACGCCAGCGTGTAGAGCCCGGGATGTTAGCGCGTGAGGGCTGGCCGAGCAACGTATGCAGGCTAGCGAGGGGAGAAGCAGAGCCCAGGTCGCCGCCGGTACCGGCAGCGCTTGATTGGGGTGGCGGCTGCTGCGGCTGCTGCTGCTGCTGCGATTGCTGCGCCGAGCCTGCACCTCGCTGAGTCTCCTGCTGCTGATTTGCTCCCTGCTGTTGCGCCTCCTGCTGCTGTCGCGCTCGCTCCTCGTCACGACGACGCTGTGCGCGCTCGGCAGCCTCCTGCTCGAGCACCTCCGCTCGTAGCTCGGGAGGTAGAGCGTTGAGGAACTCGGGGCTGATGCTTGTCTCCTCGGCATTCTCTGCGGCGGCGGCAGCTCTACGCTCGCGAAGGGCTTGGCTGATGACTTCCTCTTGCATCTCTTCGGGCAGAGCTTCGAGGACTTCGCGGTCGATGTCGAGATCGGTGATGTCGATTTCGTCGCCGTGCAGGTGGAAAATGGAGCGTTGCGTGGGCGCAGCGGTGGCAGTGGTTGCGGCGGCCGCAGCGGGTGCAGTGGGCGTACTCGACGTGGCCTCCTCGACTGTCGTATTGGGCGCGCTCCCTGCATCCGCAGCTGGCGCTGGTGGCTCGCGTGGCTCGCGTGGCGCACCGCTGCCCTCGCCCATTTCTACATCCTCTGCGGTCGTTGCACCCGCCTCGTTGGCGCGGTGACTCCTCACACTCTCCTGCAGCGACGCGATCTCGCTGCGACTCTCCTCCAACCTCGTGCGCACCGTCTGCAGCTCCTCCAAGATGCGGTCTCGCGCGGCAGTCGTATCCGCGAGCTCCTTCTCGTCGCTGGCCTTCTTCTTTTGCTCCTCGGCCTTCCACTTGGGCCACAGCACCGCATTGATGTGGTTGCGCAGTCGTGAAGACTTGTCCGAGGATCGTTCCCCAAAGATGATGCGTTCCTCGTCGGTCCAGCGTTGCAGCGTGGGCAAAGGCTCGAATGCGGCAATGGCAGAGACGGGGTCCTGGCGGGGAGGGGCCTGTTGCTGACCTGTAGCAGCCGCGGCATCTGCGCCGTCGCCGCGTTGACGTCGAGAGGGGCCGGCGCCGTGGTGACGACGGAGGCGGTTGAGATCTTGCAGAGCTTGGAAGGCTTGAGCTGAGCCGCCGGAGATTCCTGCGCCGGGGCCTGGTGGTGTCGGCCCAGCGTTGATGGCCATGCGTGCGCCTCGTCCGTCTTCGCCGAGTTCAATCGTGATGGCAGCGTCTGTGCCTCCTGGTCCTGTCGATGGTCCGCCTCTGCCTCCGCCTCCGCCACCGCCACCGCCGCCGCCACCGCCGCCAGCACCACCACCACCACCACCAGCAGCGCCGCCTGCTGCGGGTCCGCCACCCTGCGCCGCACGCCCAAAGATGGCCTCAAAGATGTCCATGGTCCCGCCCCCGACGAGCTCTTGGATAGACGAAGCCCAGTCGTGGTACGATCCAGGCGGGGCATTGGGGTCTGCACCTGCACCTCCGCCTGCTCCCATGGCACGGCGGCTACGGCGCGACGAGGCGGTGTGCCGCGTGCCCTCGCGCGAGTTGCGGTGGTCGTCGATGAGTAGGGGATGCGAGGCTGGGTCCTCGACGGGGATGGTGGAGCGCGCGAGGCGTTGACGTCGAGATCCATTTGCGGCGATACCCCCAGGTGCGGCGCCGGCGTCCGAGCCAAGGAAGAATGAGGGAGGAATGTGGTTGGTGGCACCAAAGCGCCCGCCGGATGCCTGGCCGTAGCTCCACTGTGCGGAGAAGCGGTCTTGCCCGCTACCGAGCTGGCCAGCGAGCGTGGGCATGTCTTGAAGAATGTCAAGCTCGTCGTCCTCATCATCGTAGCGCGAGTACATCGAGCCGCCCTCCTCCTCCTCGTCGTCCTCTTCTCCATCCTCGTCCTCTTCCTCTTCGTCTACGTCGAGGTCGAGGTCGTGTTGACCAGGCAGACCGAGCAAGTCTTCGCCAGCGTCGACGAGGTGCGACGTGACAGCGCTCGCGCCGCCCTCGGCGCCCTCTTCGGCTCCACCCCCCTCGTTGAGGACAAAGTCGAGCGCATCCTCCTCGTCGTCCTCGTCGTCGGAGTAATCGTCGCTGTCTTCATCCTCCCAACCATCAGGGTCCTCCAGCTCATCTACCTCGTCCTCATCGATGTCGTCACCGTCCGCGTCAATGACCTCCACAACCTCATCCCCACTCATCGAGTCACCCCCGCTCATCGAGTCGTCCTCGTCGTCCTCCCCATCATCCTCGTCATCCTCGTCACTCAAATCGCTCCGATCCTCGTCCTCGGAGTAACCCTCCATCTCCCCCATCTCATCATCATCCATCTCGTCCTCCTCGTCCTCGTCCATCGAGTCCTCCGGCTCGCCCATCTCGCCCGTGTGCATGCCGAGGGCCGAGGAGCGATAGAAGTCGGGCGTCTCTTCGCGCTCCGCCGCCTCACCGGCCTCGCCGTGGTGCTCGCCGCGTACCGACGACGAAGGCGACGAGTCGCCGCCAAACTCGCTGCCAGTCGAACCGGAGCCAAAGCGATGCGCGTGGCGCTCGCCCTTGGACTGCGCCTTGATGGCTACCTTGGTGAGTTGCTCGAGTGGTCGCAGGATGGCGTGCAGCAGCGCTTTCACGGTGGGAAGGTTCAGGTCCACATCAGCGAGCGCCCCCGTCAGGACGGTGACGTAATTCTTCTCCAACATCGTCTTTGCAATGTGCAGCGTCAAGTCGTCGCTCTGCTTGAGGTAAGGGCTCCCGGCACTAGGTCGCGCAGAGAGGAGGCGATGGCAGAGGTCCGCAAGAGCGTAGAGACGGCCGTAGCGCACCTCGATGTTCTCCTTTGAGCACGAGGCGTCCTTGAGTGCGCGGCCCAGGGCGTCGAGGATCTGCTTGCGCACGCTGATGATCTCCGGCGCGAGCTCCTTCACCGTAGCGTGGAAACCGATGTCGCTCGTCATCGCGACCAGCGTGCTCATCGCCCAGTTGCTCATCGTGGCCCGGCGACGCATCTCGGTCATGTCGTCGCAGCGCTCGAGGAAGCCGAGGGGCGCCAGCTCGGAGAGGAACAGAGTCATGATGCCCGGAGTGTTCTTTGCCTTGGACGGGGTAGTACCAGGGGCGAGAGCGGCCAGACGTCGCTTGGTGCAGGACATGAAGCTCGTCTTGCACGTCGTGTAGCTAGAGGTGAGCTCGGTGAGTGTCTGCATGATGAAGCACGAGTAGAAGGAGGTCGAGTCGAGGGCGTCGTCGTCGTGTTCGTGGTCCACGCTGGTTCCTGCAGTAGTGCCGTCGCCGCCGGCGTCGCTGACCTTGCGAGCGGCCTCGCGCTTAGCCCACGCCGCAGGTCGCTCGCGCGACGTCTTCAAGAGCTCGGAGAGTAGGAGATGAATGACCGCATCGACGTCCTGGTTGGCGGGAGGGTGCGCAGCGCCGCCGCCGCCGCCGCCGCCGCCGCGCTTGGTGAGGTCTTGCATCTGTGCGTCTTCCCCTTGTGCGCCCTTGCTCGGCGAGGGCGGTCCATCTACGGTCTCATCTCCCGCACGCTCCTCGATGTTAAGCGTCGTAGCACCCGCGCTCTCATCGCCGCCGCCGCCGGTGCCGTCCTTTTGCGCCTCGCGCTCTGCCAACTGTACCAGCGCCGTTCCCTTTACAGCATGAAAGTCGGCAATCTCCGCATTGGCCTCGACGACCTCCAAGAAGACCTGCGGGTCGCGCAGCACCAACGGACTAACGTAGCGCGTGAGGGCGAGCGAGTCGACGGTGCGCGTGCGACACTTGGCGAAGAAGGCGCGTAGCTCGAGCTCCATACTGGCCCGCAGCTGGCCCGCCGCCTCGACGACGTGGCGCAGGCAGAGGATGAGGTAGGATTGACAGCCCTTGATATTCTTGCCCGCGCTGCCCGCCGCGCTGAAGGGGCGCAGCAGTGTAGCGATGCCGTTTCGTCGCGCGAGGCTCGTAGCGATGTGCGTGTTGCGGGTAAGGAGGACGAGCAGACGGTAGAGTGCCAGAAGCTCCTCGTGGCTGAGCTTGTCCGCGTGGGAAAGGGAGCGCAGGCAGAGGTCGAAGTAGGCGTGCGCCTCAGCCTCGAAACGGGAAGTGCGCTTTGCCGGCTCGAGGTGGGCGCGTGGTTCCTCGTCTGCATTGATGGGGGACGTTTCGACGGGTGCCTCTTCGCGGCCTAGGACCGACGAGACGACGAGGAAGAGCGGGGCGAGCCACTTGCAGGGTGAATCCCTCTCTGGGCGCGAGGCATACCCTGCCACAAGCCCGCTTAGGGCATTGTTGGTCAGCTGAGCTAGATCGTCGTCCATGGCCTTGTACACGAGCAATTCGTTAAGTACCACCGCCAGCAGATGGATGCGCACAGCCGTAGCTGTCTCTCCTTTTGTGTCGAATGCCTCGGATTGGAGGGAGTGAATCTTCTCGACTATGCTGCGTAGCGTGGCCTTGGTACGCGGCGTGTCCTCGGAGAAGATGCAAACCGAGTCTTTTACGTCGAAGACGAGGAGCTCGTGCTTGTCGGCGAGCTCGAGGCCGCGTTGCGTGATGTTGGCACTGACGGGGGCTCGCATCTCGTCGAGCTGCGCCTTGAGGGGCGACTCTTCGGTCGGCGATGAGGATGAAGCGGGGACGGGCTGAGTGGGCGGTTGTGCCTTGCTTGCCTCGGCGTCGGCGCTGCCACCGCTGCCGCTCTCTTGCTCTTGCATAGCGACGTCTGGGTCCGTGGGCGCCGCAGCGGGGACAGCTGCGGCCGCGTCTGTCGCGCTCGCCGCACTCGCCGTACTCGAGCTTGCTTCAGGCTGCTGCGCCGTAGTCGTCCCAGAGCCACCTGCTACTGCTTCTGTCGTTGGGGTCGTCTCCGTCTCGCCCTGCGTCTCAGCCTCCGCCTCGCGCTCCGGCTCTGGCTCTGGGTCGGGCTCGTTCGCCATGCTCCCCACAACCTCCGGGTGCGCCAGCAGATACTCTGTCGCGGCCGTCGCATTGTTATGATATCGCACCAACGCATGCCTCGCCGCTCCACGCGGGAAGCCCATGTCCATCAGCTGCTGGATCCTACCCTCGTCCGCCCGCACAGGCTGCGCACGTCGTGGTCCACCCTGCGTGCCCGTCCCGCTGCCGGAGGGGAAAACCCCGCCTGCCAGTCCTCCAAGTAGGGCCTCGAGCCCGCCACCCGCAAAGGGATTGCTGCCGCCTCCCGTCCCCGTCGCGCCTGCTGCGCTCGCCGCAGATGGCTCCGGCTTGGAGCGCGGCGCCTTCTCGCCCTCGCCCTGCACGATGTGCATCAACGTCTGCATGACGCTGCGATTCACGCTGAGCGGCAAGTTGGGCAGCCAAGCCTTTTCCCACGTCTCCCTCAGGTGCGGGAGAATCGCGAGGCGCAGCCGCAGGATGATCTCGTTGGGTTTGAATGGCTCTCCGCCGCTCGCCTGCGATGCGTTGACCAGCTGCGTAGTCGAGGAGCTCTCCATGAGCGGGCGTGCAGCACTGAGGTTCTGCAAAAGGTTCAGCGCAACCTTGATCCCCCCGCAGACGTGTCCGAGACGAAGGGACGCCTCCTTGTCCCCGCTCAACTCGTCGAGACTGCTGCACGCCCCGTGCTCGGCGAAGTGGCGATCCAGCTCGGAGACGTACCGCTTGTACAGGTCAATCAACGCCATTATCCCTCCCGCGCGCTCAAATGCCACCAATACGCCCGTGTGCACCGTAACGCTCGCGCCCCGCTCCTCGTACAGTATGTTCGTCACGTGTCCGATCGTCGTAGTGGCGTAGGCAAAGTTGTTGCTCGTGTTCTCCGACTCGTGGCTAGCAAAGAGGCCCGCAAGTGCCTTGCCCAGTGACTCGGTCACCTGCGCTGCGGTACGGCGCTGCGTTGCGTCCGGCGATCGCTTGGCGACGGGCGATAAGAGTTTGGTCGTCTCGGAGAAGAAGGCCGTGAGGCTTACGGGCAGCTGAGAGAGGACGTAGCGCAGCGCGAGACTGTTGGCGATGCGCGGATTGCGGGCAGCACTCCCTTCACTACCTCCCGCCGCAGCGGCCGCACGCTCGACGACGCCCGCATTGTCCTCGAGCAGGTTGCTGGGCATACCAGGTTGAGACGCCTCGCCGCCACCGGCGCCGCGCTCCTCGCTGGCAGGCACAGGCGGCGCGGTGGCCTTGAGCAGGATATTCTCCCATGACACGGTGCGCAGCAACTCGCCCAGGTCGGCGACGGTCGCCTGGCCCATCGAAGGGTGCGCAGCGCTAGCCTGCAGGCTCTGCATGAGGGCGGCGGCCGTCTTGCTTCCCCCGTAGCCAAATGTGGAGAGAACGTCGCTCAGCAGGTGAAGCCGCGCGTTGAGGGAGACGAGGGCGCGGAAGCGCGTGTTGCTCGACGAGAGAGTCGCCTCGCTCGACGGCGCTAGCAGCTCAGCGCACGATGAGACGCTTGGGTCCTTGTTCCATAGATCGGCCGTCTCGTGCAGCCCCTGCTTGACCTCTTTCAAGACGCACATCATCACGCTGCTTGGGCTCGTGTCGGTCATGTATCGCAACAGCATGACGAGAGAGTCGGCGGTGGAGGACGAGGGGAAGTTGTAGGGCAGGCAGGGGAGCGAGGCCCAGCGCAGTAGCTTCTCTGGCCCGTCTGACTTGAGGAAATCGCGACAGTGGCTTGCGTGCTGGAGGAATCCGTCCAAGAAGCGTGCCACAACGTTCATATAGCCGATGACGTCGTTGTTTTCAATCAGGCTCTCATCGCGACTGTTGCGCACCGTATCCGCCTCGTCCATGACTACATCGCCTAGCGCGAGGCTGCGCGTCTGCGAGTCTTCGCCAGCGTCTGCGAGCTCAGGGACCAGCTGCAAGCCGTAGCGATTTGCGTCTTCGTCCCTCGTTGGCGGCTCCCACTCGCGGCCCAATTGCGACACGCGATCAATCGTAGCGATGATGTGCTCAAAGACGGGCTGCTTCATCGATGGCTGGTGGCGGATCAGCTCGTCCATCGAACTCCCAAAGACCGAAGCCATGTCGCGGTCCAACAGCACGCGGAGGTGGCGCTTAGACGTGAAGATGGCGAAGAGCCGGTCCAGGATGGCCTGACGTCGCGACTTGAAGAGGTTGAGCCCGCTCTCGTTGAGGCAGATTGCGCCAATGGCGTTCGGGATGGCGTTGACGACGTCCGACGACCCTTCGACGTCCTCCTCGATGAGGGAGAGGAGCAGCTCGGGGATCTTCTTCTCCTGGATGATCGCGAGCGACGTGGGCTCGTTGTGCACAAATGTGGCGACGATGTTGATGGCGAGGGCAAGAATCTGTGGGCCAAACAGCGCGCGACGCGAGTAGATCGTCTTTACCGACTCGAGGAGCGACGAATCAATGAGGCCACGCAGGCCCTCGGCGGTACCCGTCGACGTCATCATGTGTGAGATGGACTTGAAGAGATTACGCAGCAGGCTGGCCTTGCCAAAGCTCAGCTGCCCATAAACGGAGTCCGGGCTTCCTGCCTCGGGCGCATCTGGGTCATTCATACTCTCGCCGCTGTTCTTGATGTCCTTGGCCACCTCGACCTCGATGCGGCGCACAAAGACGTCTAGGCCGCGCGCGTCAGTGAACCATTGAAAGGCGGGCGGGAAAGTGTAGACGACCGAGTCGATGAGGCCGATGGCGCGCGTGACGGTGCGCTGCAGCGTGTATACCTCGGAGCGACAAGTGTCTACGAGTTGTACGAGGAGTGGGACCAACCCCGCGTTGACGATCATTTGGCAGCCGAGCGAGGTGCTCGTGATGAAAGCGATGAAGCCGAATAGACTGTCGATGAGATGCTCAGAGTACGTAGGCTCATCGCCGCTCGTCGTGTCGTCGATGGTGCTGCGCAGGATACGCAACAGCGTGCCGTGATTGACCGAAGCGCTCACGGAGCTGAGTACCTCGCTGAGCTTGGAGCGGAACCTGCCGAGGGCATCCAACGCATACAGACCCGCAGCTTGAACGACCTTGTCGCCCTGCGTCTGCGACTCGACGAGTGCTGCCGTCTTCTGTACAATGTCCGGCTCATACAAGAAGAGCTGCGTGTTTGCCGTCGATTCGGGGACGATGTGCGAGTAGCAGGCGATGGCAAGCAAGCGGCAGACGAGGAGCTGTTTGCGTGCTGCTGGATCGGGGAGTGATGCTGCGACGCGGATCTTTTGATAGAGCTCGAATTGATCCTCTACGGGCACCTTGTGCTCTGCGACGACGGATTGGAAGAGGTCGGCGGCGGGCGCGCTCGCGACGTTCTTGAGGCGGATCGTTGTGAGTCCCTCGGTGTTGGCACCGGGGTCACGATTGGCTGGCGTTGCTCGTGCGGCGGAGGCTGCGGCGGGCCGAGGAGGGCGTGATGGCGTGGAGCTACTGGCGCTGGGCGCGGAGCTACTGGCGGTGGCCTCGTGCGTCTTTGCCGAATTGGAGGGGCCCGCAACGTTCTGCTCATTCTGCACGCGCGCGTCCCTCTTGTAAAAGTCGAACTTGACGTCGAGACATTCGGTCGCAATCTCGCTGTTCTCTCGCGCGATGGAAACCATGTCGACGCCGTGCTCGCGAGGTGACCACGTAAGGGCGAGGGTGGCGAGACGAGCCTGTGATACGGGCAGATCGGAGCGACCACCGCCTTGGCTACTGTACTGCTGGGCTGGGCGTAGGAGAAGGCGCAGCGTGGCCTCCAGGACGTCTTGATCGCGAGTCAAGAGGAGTGAATTGAGGTGCTGGCGAGGGGGATGAGAGCGTGACGTGAGTATATGCGGCGCGCATGAATGGTTGGCAGGCGTCCCGCATTGGCCGGCGTACCCCACTCACATCATAGCTATTGTAGAGCTTGCGATTTGTGCAATTCTCGATGAGCAGGCGTGAGAAGCGTAAGATGGCAGCGAGTAGCCTGTGTATGCATCGAGGTCAGCTCGCTCATCCCTGCCACTCGCTTCCACTCGTGGCGGCGGCGCCACTCACCTCTTCCTCTGCGGCTCAAACTCCTTGTCCTGCACGCCCTTGTCGAGTCCATACTCCTTTGTGCTCGTCTCGAGAATGTCGTCGAAGCGGTTCAAGGTCTGAGTCCAGTAGTGGAGGTCGCCGCGAGGCCAGCACCACTCGACGACATGGTCAAGAACTTGAGGCAGGTCGTCGTTGGACTTGGCGGCAATCTGGGCGAGGAGGTCCCGCACTTGGGGCGTGGCCTCTGCTAGTCGCTTGGGGGATTTGGTGATCTTCATCGTCGTCTTCGTCAAGCGCGCCGCCAATCGATGGCGATTCGATGTGTCGAGTGGGTGAGTGAGCGAGTCAGTGGCGGCTCCTCGCCCGCTGTGCGAAGGAGCACCTCTATATGCTGGTGTGTGTGTGAAGCTGGGTCGATGCTGGTGCAAACAATGGCGGTCGTGCGAGGAGAGGGGTATTCAAAATCGTCACAAACCTCAATGTCCCGGGGCGACGACGAGGTGGTGACTGCGAGTGGAGAGTGGTAGAGAAGCAAAGGTCAAGTCAAGCCGCTCGCAACCGCAAGCGCAACCGCCATCGACACTTCGTCCGTCCGCTCGCTCATCCGCCCTGCCCTGGCCTGCCTTGCACTTTGCTTGCTTGTCCGCCTCTGGTCTGCCCTCCCTTTTCCACCTCCGCCCGACGTCGAGATCGAGAGACGAGGGTCGAGCTCCACTCGCCTCAGCGGAACGGAAGGAGATGTGGGGCGGGGCGGCGGGGCGGCGTGCTACGAGGCGAGCGCTACGAGGCTCAATTCACACCAGGCAAAGCACAATAGAAGGAGGGGTGATGGAGTGGTATTCTTGTAAAGACAGTGATTTGATATCCTCGAGCGTCCTCGAAGCGGCCTATTCCACGCACAACATCGCCGCTCACGCTCGCTCAAGCCGCCCTCCCCGTCTCCTGCGGCGCTCCCACGGTAATCCTATACGTCTTGAACCCGCCCACAGCAGTAAATCCAGCCGTACCCGTAGGTTCAGCCACGACTTTCCCGCTCGCCTTGCCATCCAAGGGGCCCAACGTCACCTCTCCACTCGCATAAGCACCCAGCGCACTCGTCCCGGCAATCCCGGCGTCAATGGCGCCCGACGCTCCCTGACTGGCATACTGGACCGCCCCCGTAGGCACGATTGTGCCATGCAGTCCACTGGAAGAGTCGAGGGAGAGGGCCGCCGTGTTGAATCCGCCGTACACGGTAAAAGACTGGCCGAGCAGACCACCCTGAACTGCTCCTGCCAGCCCAGAGGCGGCGAGCGTTCCTGGGTTGAAGGTGGCACTGACATCTGGCGCGGAGCTGATTGCCACTCCCTGCGCTTCGACCGTCAGGAGGGGAAGGGCGAGGGACTCGGTATCCGCTTCGATTATTCCGCCTTCAATGCCGTTCTTTGTGTTGAGGTCGCCTCCGAGGGAGAGGAGGAAGGTTTGGGAGAAGAGACCGGGGATGACCAGGGGGTTACCAGAGATGGCTAGGCCCGCGGACAGCTTGCCGTCTGTTAGGGCTAGGTGGGGGTCGATTCCGAAGACTTGAGGGGAAGAGGAGGAGGAGGGAGAGGGGGCCGCGGTTGGTTGGGGTTCGGGGTGGGGGTGCGGGTGAGGGTGAGGGTGAGGGTGGGAGTCCGAGGCTGCGAGGCAGAGCGTGCCTGCGGAGGCTGCGGCGAGGGCGAGGGTGAGGATGCGGGACATTGCGACGTGAGGCTGGGGGGGTTCCGGGTGGGTGATCGAATGGAGAGAGGGGGGGACGATGATGGAGTCTCACCATCGATTGTACGGTACGCCTGTCCTCTTAAAGGCCTCCCCGTCCGCGCCACCTCTCCTCGATCATTCGACTATCAATCCAATCAAGCTAGTGAAAGAAGAGACGCACAGTCTCGCGAGCAGGCCAATCTACTTCAATCTACAGCGAGCACATGACTCTGGGCCCCCCCCCCCCCCCCCACTTGACGCTACCACGCTGTGATGGCACGGCGCAGCACACCCTGTCCGTCCGCCCGAGCGCCCTTCGCTTCATTGCATTCTCCTGCACTTTGCCGCTCAATTAACAGCACGCTGCGCTACGCTGTTTTCCATCGGCTCACGGCCGGTGGACGGTGAATCGTGGGGCTCCATGTGCGTGTGTGCGTGCGTGCGCAAGCGAGGCAAGCAAGCAAGCAGGCAAGCAAGCAAGCAGATGAAGGCGGAGTTGAGTTGAGTTGAGCCATGCACGGACAGGAGGCGAAATGGCGTTCCGCTGCCTTTCTGCTGAAAGTACGATTGACCCGCTGTGTCGAGGACCTCAATGCAAAGCTGGCTTCGTCTTCATTCCATCTCATCAGCAACGACACCAGTTTCCCTCGTGTCGAGTGTTGACGATATGCAACAATTAATGGAAATGCCTGTTCTACCTTCCCGTCATCCCGCCATGAGAAGCACCTCTCTGACCTTTCGCCCCATTCCATTCAGAACCAGCGTCTCGGCCTCCAACCCAACAATTGTAGGAAGCTCTGTGCCACCCCACCCACTCCGCTCACTTGTGCCCTAACCTGCTTACCCAGATATCGCGCCTTCCACTTCATCTCTCCATCCACCCACAACCTGAACACCAAACGCGGCTCGGCAGCCCTGCGCGTGTCGACCTCGATGTCCATCCACTTACTCTGCCCGTCGGGGAAGTACTTTAGAATCTTCTCCTGTCCAGAGGGGCCTCGCCCATTCTCCTCACTCAGCGTGCGGATGAGCGGGATGTAGAACATGGAGAGAGGGGAGGTGCTGAGCTCGAGAACGGGGTAACGTCCCTCCTCGTGGGGAGCGGAGAGAGAGCGAAGACCGACGACGGCGGCCTCGTGTCTATCGCCGCTGAGCACGATTACGTTGGGCACGTATTGGAGTACCTCGAGGATCTCCTCCCGCTCGGCTAGGTAGGCCGCCCATGAGTCCAAGGGCCCGTCTATGCCGCCCCAGAGGGAGGTGAGAGGCACGGAGGAGACGAGGAACTTGAATGTCGACGTGGAGTTCACCGTGGACAGCCATCGGAACAAGGCTTCCTTCTGCGTCGAGCCGAGCATTGTCTTTACGGAGGGAGTGGAGGGCGTGAGGTCCGGCGTGGTGGGGTCCAGGTCCTCGGGGCTGGGCGGCGAGGAAGGTGTGCGATACCGCCGCGTGTCGAGGACGAAGAAGGAGCTGCGTGTGTGAGGCGGGTGGGGCCATGGGGTCAGCATTCCTCGTCTCCAGTGCAATGCATGCTCATTCTCCCCTTCGCCCCGCATACTCACGCCTCAGCCCCATATCTAAACGTGTACCAATTCTCCCCTTCCCCACCCACAGACTCCGGGTTCCCTCCGCCCACATACTCCCTCCAAGCCTTGCCACCTCCTGCCCCCTCCTCCGCGAACTCGGGCAACTCCCCGCCCTCTCCTGTCCTCCCCGCCCAATTGTTCTTGATCTCATGGTCGTCGTAGATCCCAATCATGGGGACGTGGCCCATCACCCGGCGGAAAGAGGGGGAGGCGAAGAGATTTCGATACAGGGTGCGATAAGTCTCCAGGGATGGGGAGGAGGGGAGGCGTGGGACATCGGCGTAAATGAGGTCCCCGAGCTGCAGCAGGAACCGAACGTTGCTCTGCGCCTTGTCCTTGAGGTAGCGCTCCCACATCAGATCGAAGCCGCGAATCACGTTGCGCTTTCCCCAGCTGTCCGTCTCTCCGGTCGACCACGGCGCCGAGGGGAGAAGGCGGAGCGCCCAGCTCCAGAGGGGAAAAGAGTCGACGCGATAGGGGAAATCAGGCTTTACGCAGCTCGAGGTGAGGAACTTGAAGTGATTCGGGTCGTCCACCGGTACGCGATCCCCGTAGACGTCCTCCTCATCTTGGTCCTCGTCCAGGCTCGAGGCGACAACGAGACCGCCCATACCACGTCCTGCTCGCGGGTCAGGCCAGGTGCGGAGCGTTCCGCCGACGAATTGAGGGGGAGAGGCGCCCAGCCACGCAGAGGGGGAGGGGGAGCGCAAAGAGAGGGCTTGGGTCCAATCGCTCTCAAAGTCGACGAGTCGCTGCGGGTCTACAAAGGTATTGTTGTGCGCCCACGCTAGCCGATACTCGTACTGCGTTGCCGGCCAAAGATTGCCCAGCGTAACAGTTGCTGTCCAATCGTTTTCCTCCTTTACCTCGACGAGGGGGCCGCGCTCCCACCTGTTTACTCCGCCCATGCCGCTCGGCCCCACGACTTCGCGATACACGACGCGAAAGGGTCTTTCCACCCTCGTCATTCCATCCCTTAGCACCCCGCTGCCGGGCACATCTTCTGCTAGCCCCTCAAAGAGGGGGATGGGCTCAGGCCAGCGTACGTGAATTTTGGCGCTTGTAGGACTTATGGAGGCGACGCGGTTGAAGAGGAGCGAGTGAGCGTAGTGAGAGGGGAAGAGGTAGGGGGACGAGTAGGAGTCGAGGAAGAGGAGGAAGGGGAGTACGTGTAGAAGGAGCAAGGAGAGCGTGTTGATGCGTGGTGAGTGGGGGTGAGAGATGCCTGAGATGAGGGAGCGAAGCGAGCTGGTCCATGAGTCGCCTCTCGCGCTGTTGTCTTCGGCGTTGTGCTTGTTCCCTACACTCTTGCCCATCTTCTCGCCCTGTACGTCGACGCCGTTGGCGAGCTGCTGGAGCTCATTGGCCGCCCGAGTAGAGGAAGACGCTGGCTGTTTGATCAGCCAGCAAAGCGCATAGACCGCGAACGCAATGGGGATGGCGGGCCATGCCAGGGAGGAGGGCACCCATCTGAGGAAGAGGTAGATGCCCAGCCTGGTGATGATCGAGGAGCTGCATTGCACGATGCTGAGCAGGGATGAGCCTGACGAGGGGGAGGAGGAAGAGGAGGCGCGAGGCAGTGACGAGTTCGCCTTTTTCTCTGCATCTGGCATCAAGGCCGCATCCCGCTTGGACACCATCGCAGTGAGCGAGCGCGCGTGGTGGTGATGGTAGTGGTGGTGATGATGATGACGAATTGCAATTCAAGCTGCGCTGCTTCCACTCGCTCACCCGCCTCCTCCATCCGCTGCGCTGCGCCCCGCCCTCTCTCTCAACCAACACTTTCTAACTCGAAGGTCCACGTGGTCTGCCCGCCCGCCCGCCCGCCCCGGCTGGAATGCACGGTCTGAGCGTCGAGCGTCGAGTGTCGTCGATGCCTGCCACCTCCTTGGCTGGCACCTCGCCTCGCGGCCCCTCTGAGTCTGACTCTCTCACTCGGTGCCGCCCGCCTGCCTGCCCGCCTGCCTGCCCGCTCGCACGGCAACGTCGCAACCCCTGTGGACACGCCAGAGACACTCGAGGCGACGGACGAGCGACGACGACGACGACACTCAACTCGCCTCACTCCGCCCGCACGCCGAGTCGAGGTCGAGATCCGGACTCCTTGTCATCACTATCACCACCACCACCTCACTACTTACCGCCCTCGCCCTCATCGATCAACCAAAGGCGATCAGGCGCGGTAAAGAGGCTTAGCGCAGCGCCATCGCATCGCATAGCGAGCCAGCAGACTCCCACTCCCTCCTCTACCTCCCTCTCTCTGCGCGCCACGATCATCGCGTAACGCAATGGGAGCCATCTGTAGTAGCTGTTGCGGCACATCGCGCAATACGGCCTACGAGCCACTCTTGCTCGACAACGAGCGCGATGCTGTCGCAGACCTGTTGCAATACCTCGAGAGTGCGTGGCGCCAGCAGCAGCAGCAGCAGCAGCATATACTCAAGTGCATGCTTGACTCACACCCCTCACCACTCTCTCTCCACTCACTCGCACACGCACAGATCGCAGCGAAACCAACTTCTTCACGGGCGACCCATTGCGCTCCCTCTCCACCCTCTCCTTCAGCGACAATGTCGACCTGCAACGCAGTGCTGCCCTCGCCTTCGCCGAGATCACAGAAAAGGAGGTTCGCGAGGTAGGTCGCGACACATTGGAGCCCATCATGTTCCTCCTTCAATCCCACGACGTAGAAGTACAACGCGCAGCCAGCGCCGCCCTGGGCAACCTCGCCGTCAACTCGGAGAACAAGCTGCTCATCGTCAAGCTTGGCGGCTTGGAACCCTTGATTCGACAGATGTTGAGCCCCAATGTAGAGGTGCAGTGCAACGCTGTAGGCTGCATCACCAACTTGGCGACACACGACGACAATAAGACAAAGATTGCAAAGTCGGGCGCACTCGTCCCTCTCACCCGCCTCGCCCGATCAAAGGACATGCGCGTACAACGAAACGCCACTGGCGCCTTGCTCAACATGACGCACTCCGACGAGAATCGACAACAACTCGTGAATGCAGGTGCCATCCCTGTCCTCGTCGGCCTCCTCGGATCGAGCGACACAGACGTTCAGTACTACTGTACCACAGCGCTAAGCAACATTGCCGTCGACGCAGCAAATCGCCGCAAGCTCGCACAGGGGGAACCGCGACTTGTGCAGAACCTCATCGGGCTCATGGAGAGCAGCAGCTTGAAGGTGCAATGCCAGGCCGCCCTCGCCTTGCGCAATCTCGCGTCAGATGAGAAGTATCAGATCGAGATTGTGCGATCCAATGGGTTACCCCCTTTGCTCCGCCTGCTTAGGAGCTCCTTCCTCCCTCTCATCCTGAGCGCGGCTGCTTGCGTGAGGAATGTGAGCATCCATCCACTCAATGAGAGCCCGATCATCGATGCGGGTTTCTTGCACCCACTGATCGACCTACTCTCACACGAGGACAACGAGGAGTAAGTGTCGGGCCCTCGCGATTCTACCATCCCCCTCTGTTTGATGATCGCTTATCGCCCGCCCCCTCCCTCCCCCACGCTCGCGCCCACGCAGGATCCAATGCCACTCCATCTCGACACTTCGCAACCTCGCCGCCTCCTCCGAACGCAACAAGACGGCAATAGTCGAAGCCGGAGCAGTAGAACGCATAAAGGATCTCGTCCTCTCCGTCCCCCTCTCCGTCCAATCAGAAATGACGGCCTGTCTCGCCGTCCTCGCCCTCAGCGATGACCTAAAACCTCAACTCCTCGAAATGGGAATCTGCCACGTCTTGATCCCCCTAACTGCCTCTCCCTCCGTGGAGGTGCAGGGCAATTCGGCGGCCGCTTTGGGGAATCTGAGCAGTAAGAGTGAGGACTATACGGCTTTCAATGAGGTTTGGGCTCAACCGGAGGGTGGGTTGGAGGGGTACTTGAGGCGTTTCTTGGAGAGTGGGGATACGACTTTCCAGCACATCGCAGTGTGGACCGTCGTACAGCTGCTGGAGAGTGGGGACGCTACGCTCGAGGGTCATATCAGGGCTAGTGAGCAGCTCCTCCCGCTTATTAGGCAGTTGGGCGAGCAAGGGGGCGCCGCGAGTGGTGGAGCGGATGGAGGTGAGGGGAGGAGTGAGACGAGTGGTGTCGGGGAAGGGGAGGGAGAGGGTTCTGAGGGAGGGGACGCAGAGGGGGAGATTGAGAGTCTCGCCAAGAGGATTAGTGAGTTGTTGGAGGCTTGATGGCGCGTGGGCGATCCGGCAAGGAGGAGGAAGGAGGGGAGGCGACGACTACATTCACCCTTACTTTTCGTTTCGTTACGTTCGAGCCCGAGCCTACGAGTACGAGCCCGACTACGAGCCCGAGCCCTTACGAGCTTTGCTTTTCGATATGACATCTTCCTTGATATCCACTGCGATGCGATCTGGCGTGGCCGTGGCCGATCGCACATGTCAGGCGAGGCGAGGCGAGATTCGGGTCATGTATTGTGAGGCCAGCTAAACAGGTACATAGCATGGTCGGATCTCTGCTCGCTTCGATGTTACTCGTAGGTCATTCGCCATCTCTTGGCCCTCCTCGCCACTCTCTCCAAGGCTCGCAAGATACGCTGGCCGGGCCGGGCGAGGCAGCCTAGGCTGGGCTGGGCTGGGCTGGGCCGTACCGTGCCATGTCGTAGACGACCGTGCGGTACCGTCTAGCGCCCCTATCGAAGCTCGACGACCGATCACCCTCTCGCATCCTGTTGATCCGGACAAATGATTACAATTCTTCGTCGTCGTCGTAGAAAAGGCCCGCAGCCACGCAGCGGCTGAGCGGTGAGAAGGGATCAAAGCGATGGATGGGCTGCAAGCCTTGCGGCGGTGAGCCTACCTATCGCAGCGGGCGAACGCCACGTCCGGCGAGCCTTTTCCATGCCATGCCGTGCGAACGATCGCACGCAGGGCGGCCGGCGGGGCAGGCAGGTACCGCCTCTCGTGTGTGCATAGAAGCAGAAGTCGTTAAAGAAGGGAGCCGCGGGTCATCACACTCGAGACGTGATGGTAAAGGCGGCCCGCGGCCCTTCTCAGCGTGAAGCCCGCGTGGCGTGGCGGGGCCAATATGCGGCGCGGCGAGATCAGCGAGTCGGACTCGCGCTCTCCCACGCCAGGTTGACAGGCGGGCGGGCGGAGGGAGGGTCGGGGCTGTCAATCAATCACTCACGCCTCACTCGCGCCTCGTAGCAAGAATGGTACGGTACGACTACCCCACCCATCCACTCATCCATCCATCCACCTACCTATCGGCTGCCGGCCGTCGATCCTCAGCAGGAGAGAGAGAGTGCGGCAAAGCAAAGCAAGGCAGAGCAAATCAGAGCCACCGCCGGCCATTGCTCGATGGTGGGGAAGACGAGGCAAATCGGACACCAAAGGCACATTAGCCTAGCGAGAGCAATGGAGCTTAAGTCTCCATGAATTGACCTCGCGATGCGTACGAACCGGTCGCGATTGGCGACACGACAAGCTTGTCTTGACGTCAAGCCGGGTGGTCCTGATAGAGTGCTGTGACCTTTTTCTTTTCTTGGAAGTCGCACCACCCGACCGGCCTGTCAGATTGCCGTCCTCATAGGGCTGGAGCCCAAATGACGATGGATCGATGTGGGACGAGGCCTCGCTTGGATGAACGACTTGAATGATGTTGAGGCTGTCTGTCCGTCCGTTCAGCCACTTGCTCCAGGCGAGGCCTTGAGCTAGACGCGGATGCGAGAGTGAGAGTGAGTGAGTGGGATGAGCCGTTGCGGCGTCGAAAGCGTCGAGTGTCGAGCGTCGAGCGTCGAGGCAGGGAAGGCAGCAAGAATCTGTTCAAGGCACCACGAGGGATGCAATGCAACGCAGTCAACGCCGTCGCTATTGGAGGTGCTTGCCTGGTGCTGACAGCGGCTGGCCAGCTTGGCATGAGCATCCAAGCTGCGTGTGCGTGGGCATGGTGCTCGATGCTCGAACTTGCTGCAAGCACAAGAGGTTCCAGCCACTGGTGCGCACGAGAGAGAGCGCCGTGCGTGCAAGTGAAGCTTCATTGAGCAATCCATGACCGGAACATGTCCTGTCCTGTCCTTGTCCATCTCGGTCAGTCTTTTTGCGTCTCGCGGTTGTCCGCCGTCAGTCGGCCTGTCATGGCTCCTGGTGCTGCTCGGTGTCTGCAGACGCACACGCACACGCACAAGCACACGCATGCTAATATTGCCGGTGGCGCGGTAGGGCGCCGGCTGTGGGCAGGCCTCAGGCAGGTGCCTGAACGAGTAGTGAGCTCTATGCGTGCGCGAGCTGCGTGCGTGAGAGTGCAGTCCAGACACTCCGCCTCGGCCCTGTCATTATTGTCGTCGTCGCCGCGCCGACCGCCCTGCCCTTTGGAACAGCGCCCGGCTTTCCCGAGGACAATCCTCCGGCTACTCTGTCTCTGGCGGCTCACGCAGAGGTGCCCTTTGAAATAAGGCTACGCTGGACGATGCGCGACGATGCTTCATAGGCCTGAAGGCTGTTATTGCTGAGCAACCCCAAGTCAAGGTCGTGGCAAGGTTCGTCCTCATCTCTCTCTCTTCTCCACCATCACCATCTCCACGCTTTCGTTCAATGGCATCTGCCTAGACGTTGCACGGAACCAACGGTCAGCCATCGATCTCACTCAAATATCGGAGATCTTTTCTCTGCACCCGCTTTCAATCAACCACCGCGTAGCGCCCGCACCCGCACCCGCGCCCGCAATTCGATCCCGGTGGACGGGTCCTCGCACATCTTCGACCGGAGCCAAAGTGGCCTCGACCCGCTACCCTGCGTACACCGCCGTAGACTTTCTGTCCTCTTCACCACCACCGCCGCCATGACCGACTTTGCCATGCCCTGCCATGGAGTTAGTGAGTAGAGCATGCTGTGCGTACCTCGCCTCGTCTTACTAACCACCCGCATCACGCTCACACACCCTCGTAGTGGCTGAATTCTCCAAGCCTCAACCGCAAACAGCCTCGCGAGCCTTAATGGGGTATCTTCGTCCCTCCTCCCCCGCGCAACGCTTCGACGCAGAAGCAAGCGACTACTTCTCTCCCCGCCCAGCCGGTCCATCACGCTCCTCCGCCGCCTCCTCTTCGGGCGCCACGCCCTCCTGGCACGGCCACGGCCACGGGCAGCGCTCCCGCACCACGTCGGTGGACAACGTCGACGAGCTCTCGAAGCTCATGGAGGATGTCCGCTCCATGACGCGCGGCTCTGCCTCTCGCTGGCGGCGAGTCGCTACGACGATGCCCCGCTCCCTCTGGAAACCGGAGAGCGATTCGACGTCGTGCGACCACCTCTTCTTGGGGAGTGGGTCGTGCCAAAAGGAGTTTGGTGCTTTCCTCGCCGGGTATCGTCTGCCATCGGGAGCCTCGACGGCAAAGAGTAGTGAGAGCAGCGGCGGCGGGACGACCTCGGCGTTGTGGGGCAGCATCAAGATCAATAGGCGCAATCACTGCTGGAGGTGTGGAAACTGTTTCTGTAACGAACACAGCAAGGAGTTCGCGACGTTGATCCTCGATAGTGAGGATGCGCCGGCGCCAACGCCTCCTCAGGCCGGCGAGGAGCCAGACTACGCCACGGCGGCAGCTGTGCAAGAGCCTACCCTTGCACCCACGCCAGTCGTGCGCTCAGCCTCCGCCTGCCTCTCCCAGTACCTCGCAAGCGAGGCGGCCAAGGCCAGCAACAATGTCGGCCGCACCGGCCCCGCCCCCGCGAGCAGCGCTGTAGGCTCCATCGACTCGGCAGGATCGGCGGGCTCATCCAACCTGTCCGGGAGCAGCAACCTCGCCGAGTCCCTCCGTCACCACGGGGTTGCTCGAACCGGCACCACAAGCCCAGAGATGAGCAGCCACGACGGAGCGTTCCCCTCTGCCTCACTGCACCACAGCATGGACGACATGGATCGTCCCCCCTCGGTTTCCCTCTCCCTGCCCCGCAAGCAAAACGTAGCCGCAGCCCTCGCGGCAGCCATGGCTGGCCCTTCCTCGCGCTTCTCCTCGTCGTCGTCCTCGTCCTCCACTACCACCGACGCCGTCTCCTCCCGCATGACCATCCTAGCCGACGGGCGCTACGTCGTCCGCGAGCGTGTGTGCGCGCGTTGCAGCAATATAGTTGACCAAGCAAAGGCACGCGCCCTGGTCAAGCAGGCAAGACGCGAGGCGGCGATGACAGCCTCGTACGCAGACGACAACTATGCCGCGCAGCAGCAGCAGCCGTATGGGCCGCGTCGCTGTTCTGACCCTGCAGCGAATCGCAGTACGGAGGACGAGGACTATCAGCTCTCCCTACAGCGGCTGTACGAGGACTATCGTCGTGAACGCCGTAAGATGGCGGCTGCCGCGAGGAGCAATTCGGCGGACGCTGTTCCGCAGGTGATGAGGGGGTTCAAACTCGCCCCACCCCCGCCGAGGCGCTATAGGCGTCAGGCTTCGCATCGCAGTATGGATGGGGACGAGTCCAGCGATGAGGAGGAGGATGAGGAGGGGGACAACGCTGCTTCCCGCCTCCACCACCACCACCAGCGCCACCACCACTACGCTTCCCCGCATTACGGCGGCGTTGGTGAATCCGGCGTGCGCACCCCAGGCGGAGGACACGTCAACGTGTGTGCGTACTTTCCCGTCTTCCCCACCAGGGCAGACTTTGAGGATCAACATCAAGTCTTCTCCCCCGCCGCGCCTTTGCCACCTAGGGTGGCTCTACCGCAGTGCGGCATGGGGGGACAGAGGTTGCAGATCGCCCTTGCGAGGTATGGGTGAGCCGCGCGGGAGGAGGAGGGGTGAGAAAGGGGGTGGGGCGTGGTTTGATTTTTTAGATACCCGGTTAGATTGATGGTGAGACGTGGTAGTAGTAGTAGTAGTAGTGACGGTAGACTTTTCGCATTCGCCTCTTGCACGCACACTTCATATGTCTTATATTCTCCTCGTCGTACATTCTCGCACTCGCATCTCGCATCTCGCATCTCGCATCTCGCATCTCACGTACACTTGTTTTACAATACACATTTCAGCATCACCATCCTCGTTTCAATTGCTGGGACCAGCTACGATTCGCAAGCTCCACCGTGACGCTCTCCCTCTCCCTGGCCCTTCGTGTGCGTGCGTGGCTCGGCCTCCCCGCCTGCCCGCCGCGCGCGCGAGAAGAAGTGCTGCCACGTGGTCTTGCGCGGAGAGCGGGAGCGAGAAGACGACGAGGCCGCCCGTCGTTGTTCGAGCTGCTCGCTGCTCGCAGCAACCGCAATCATTGCCTTCCCTCCCTCTCGACATTTCATCCCATCCCACCATGGCATCGACCAACCCGCAGCTGCAGCAGCGCAGCGGCGCTCATCAGCCGTACGGCGGTGAAGCAGGCGACACGTCTCGCCAATACTACTCAGGTCAAGGAGTAGGCTCCGACTCCCTCTCCGACTTTGGCGAGGAGGACGACTTGATTCCTGACTTTCCCACCGCCGCCGCCACCAACACCGCTACTACTACGACTAGCACGACGGCGGACGAGGCTCAGCTGCACGAGGCGCAGCAGCAACAGCAACAGCAGCAGGCCGCAGCCGCGCTGGCTGCCGTGCCTGAGCAGGTGAGGAAGTACATCGTCCTCTTCTGGCAGGCTGTTCAAGGGAACAATCTTGGGGAGATCAGCAGTGCCTATGAGGGGAGCTGGAATAGGTTGACGGAGAAGTTCTATCAGAGGAGCGAGTGGCCCGAGGCTGAGGTTATCGTGAGTAGCCTGTGCGCGGGGCGTGCCCGGCGAGAAGGCAGAGTATATGCTAGTACGCAGTCTGCTGATGACAACGACTTTCCCCTACCCTTTGCGTCTTTCGCTCCACGCCAGGCACCCCTCGTAAATAACGACTCCAAATTCCTCATGCTCTACCGCGAGCTCTGGTTCCGTCACGTGTACTCGCGCCTCTCCCCAGACGGCGAAGATCGCTTCTCCTCGTACGACTCGTACTGTGATTTCTTCAACCACGTACTCAACTCGGACGGTCCAGTCGCCTTGGAGCTGCCCCCGCAGTGGCTGTGGGATATCGTCGACGAGTTCATCTACCAGTTCCAGTCCTACTCGCAGTGGCGCAACCGCGCAGGGAGCAAGACGGAGGATGAGCTGCAATTGCTCCAGGACGGCGGTGTTTGGAGCTCCTACTCCGTCTTGAACGTGCTGTACTCGCTCATTCAGAAGTCGAGGATCACCGAGCAGCTCGTCGCGATGCAGGAGGGGAGAGATCCGGATGAGGTCGCGGGAGAGTTTGGGTCAAAGCCTCTTTACAAGATGCTGGTGAGTGCGCGCAGCCAGCAAGCAGGACTGAGGCCTGTCTCTCCCTCTCTGATCCACAGACTGACCAACGCTCCCCGCCTCTCCTCACTCGCTCGCGCAGGGCTACTTCTCCATCATCGGCCTGCTCCGTGTGCACGTCCTCCTCGGCGACTACACCCTCGCGCTCCAAATGCTCGACCACCTCGACCTAGGCAAAAAGTCGTCTTCCTCGTCGTCGTCGCTCGGCCTCATCAACCGCGTGACTGCCTGCCACGTAACGGCCTACTACTACGTGGGCTTCGCCTACCTAATGCTAGGCCGCTACGCCGACGCCATCAAGAGCTTCACGCACATCCTCGTCTTCACCATGCGGCTTCGACAGTACCACACTCGCTCCTACCAGTACGACCAGATCAACAAGACCGTCGACCGCATGTACGCCCTCCTGGCCATCGCGTGCGCTCTCTGCCCCACGCGCCTGGACGAGAACATTCAGAACACGATGCGAGACAAGTACGGCGAGCAGTACGCTCGCATGTCGCGGGGTGCCGGTGGGGCCATCTCTGGCTCTGGCTCATCGTCCTCCTCCGCCTCCGCCTCGGACCAAGCCAGCGGCACGGAAGCCCTCTCTGCCTTCGAGGAGCTCTTCCTCTATGCCTGCCCAAAGTTCATCACCTCCAACTCGCCCCCTTACCACGACGCCGAGCAGCTCGAGGCCTACGTGCGCCAGCCCAGCATGGGCGACCCTGCGCAACATCAGCTGCGCCTCTTCCTCTCCTCTGCGCGTGCTCAGCTGAGTAATGCTCACATTCGCTCCTTTTTGCGCCTCTTCACCACATTGGGTACGGATAGGCTCGCTTCGTTCCTTGGGGTGGACGAAGAGGAACTTACCGAGACGCTCATGCTGCTCAAGAGCAGTACGCGCTCCCCTGTTTGGGCTAGTGGGGAGGGTAGCCTCCTCGATGGTCCCGGGGTGGAGGTGGTCAACACGAGCGATTTGGACTTTGCCATTGAGGGGAGCATGGTGCATATTCGTGAGAGTAGGGTTGGGAGACGTTATGCTGAGTGGTTTAGGAGGAACAGCGTTAGGATGGCGGATGTGCTGGGGAGTATCCAGGGGAAGGCACTGCCTATCGCTGCTCCTGTGCAGGCGGGCGAGCCGGGCAAGACTGAGCAGCAGCAAGGCAAGACTGGAGGAGCAGCAGCAGCGACCGCGGTCAATGGTACGACGGGCACGGGGAAGCCTGCGTGGGGAGCAGCTGGCGCGAGGACTGCACCGACGGCTGCGGCTGCCGCGGCTCAGTAGGTGGATGTGAGGTGTAAAATGGGGGGCGGTAGCGAGCGTGACAATGTGATACAGATTTGTGAGAACGAATGCCTGCGCATGATAAGCATGAGGGCTTGACTGAGTGCATCTGAGCGAAGCAGTGAGTACGAGCGAGCACGCTGCCTCGCCCGCCTCTGGCTGCCGGCTCGCCACGTGGCTCCAGGCGGACAGGCGGCGCTTCGGTCAGCGAACGAGACAGGCTGAGCGATGTTCACTCGCCTCGGCTCTCATCTCATCTCATCTCATCTCACCTCATCTCCCCCACTTCGCAACCATCATGTCCGCCCTCCCCTCCCTCCTGAACCGCCTAGCCGTCCCCCTCGGTGTAGGCTTCGTAGCCCTCCAACCCGCCATCTACGACGTCGATGGTGGTAAACGAGTCGTCATATTCGACCGTTTCTCCGGAGTACGCGATACGGTTGTGGGAGAGGGGACTCACTTGCTCATGCCGGGGATTCAGAGAGCCATCCCTATGGATATTCGAGTTAGGCCTAGGACGATCACTACGCAGACGGGAAGTAAGGATTTGCAACAGGTCAGCCTCACGTTGAGGGTGTTGAGTAGGCCGGATGTGAAGGCTTTGCCTAGGATCTATAGCAACTATGGGTTGGATTATGATGAGCGTGAGTTAGCGAACACGAGAGGGCAAGGTTGCTCAGCAATGTAGTCTTGAGCGTACCTGACACCTATCCTTTCCCCCTCCTCCTCCGCGTCGCCCACACCAGGTATTCTCCCCAGTATCGCCAACGAGGTCCTCAAATCCGTCGTAGCTCAATTCGACGCCTCTGAACTCATCACTTCACGCGAAGTGGCCTCATCTCAAATTCGTACTCAACTCGTAGCTCGAGCCAGCGAGTTCGGTATCCTTTTGGAGGACCTGGCTTTGACCCACCTCACCTTTGGCAGCGAGTTCACCCGCGCCGTAGAGCGTAAACAGATTGCTCAACAGGAGGCGGAGAGGGCTCGATTTGTTGTAGAACAAGCAGAACAGGAACGTCAAGCTGCAGTGGTTAGGGCTGAGGGAGAGGCGGAGGCTGCTGCGCTTATTAGTAAGGCATTGAGTAGTGCAGGGGATGGGTTGTTGACGTTGAGGAGGATCGAGACGGCTAGGAGTGTGGCACAGGAGCTTGCTCAGAGTAGGAACGTCACGTACCTTCCGCATGGGGGGTCGAGTGTATTGCTAAACATGCAGGGTCAGGGGGGACAGTAGGTGGGGAGTGTAAGGGGTGAGGAGCGAGGGGAGATGGGGAGTGGCGAAGGAGGAGAGGAGAATCTCAATGGCATCTATTTCACCGCTAACTTGCAGCGAGGAGTGGGAGAGGTGGGGGCTTTCTCGTAGCTGACTATATGCTATGCGTGCGTCTGTTCGTAGCCTCCTTGATCGAGAGCTCCCTCTGCCTCGCTCATCGATGCCCTGCTGCTCGGCGTTGCCTTTGCTGTTGCCAAACGCGAGCCAACGCGGCTCTCCGCCCTAGTCTCCACTTTGAGCCTCAATCAGGGCGGACTGAGGCCTGAGGCTGAGCCCTGAGCCGCCTTTACTGCGTTTCACGCTTCACGCTTGACGCTTAACGTTTTCCTCTCCTGAACTCGATTGCTCCCCGTCCACGATCAACCAATCCCTCCTTTCCCCCCTCCCCACTCTTCTCGCCCCGGGTTTTCCCACCCATGGCCACCAGCGAAAACCTCAAAGATGCGGCAGGGAATGCGGACCCTTCCCCGCCCTCACTCCCGGGCACCGGCACCTCTTCCCCAGCCCCCACCTCGGCAGGCAACGCCCGTCGTCAAGCCTTCCTTCGTTCCGCCTCGATCCCTACGCTCGAACAGGCAGCAGCCCCTCGCTTGAAACCGCGATGGTTGTTCGCCGAGGGGAAGGGAAAGGGGTGGGCCACTTTTGGTTTGGGGGATTCGGGGAGGATTGAGAAGGGGTGGGGGGAATGGAGGGGGGAGGTTAGAGAGGGGAAGGTAGAGGCTGAGCATGAGCAAGAGCAAGAGGGCAAGGGAGAGAAGGAGGGGCAGAACCACTTCGATCTCCCACCTGCTGATCCTACTCAACCACTTCCCTCCTGGCGCGTCCCTGTGGGGGAAGATCGATTATTCGAAGTAGACGTCCGCTCCTCACCCCCCTCCTCTTCCTCCTCCTCCTTCTCGCCCACCACGCCGGGCATGCACCCCGTCTTCTGGCGTGGACCGCGAGTCGAGGTACGGAGGGGCGAATGGTTCTTCGAGTCCAGTAGGTTGGCACCTTGCCCCGCCGAACTGTCTAGGGAGCTAGAGGAGCATTACGCCAAGATAGGGCCTTGGACGAGCGCGTATGCGGATGAGTTGAAGGCTAGCGCCAGTATTGGGGCAGAGGGCGAGGTGAGTGTGCGAGCTCAAGTAGAGGAGCTGGATGTATGCTACTCTGCGCCGCTTCAATGCTGACAGGCGAACTCACCCCCCACCGCGACTGCTGTGGTGTCATACGCAGGAGAAGCTCATCTGTCGCCTCACCACCCTCAAGAGCAGCTATGTCATCTTCTCCGGCTCGCACTTGGCCCGCATCTATACCGAGGGCATGTCTACCCGCCTCGCCAAGACGTTGCTCACCGCATGGGCGGGGGAGCACGGTGGTGGGACAGTCGTTGTGCGAGGGTATGATCAGGTACAGAAGTTGCTCAAGGCTAGGAGGGGGGATGTGAGTAGTGGTGGAAGTGGGAAGAAGCAAAAGGGGAAGCACAACCGAGGAGGGGCAGGGACGGGAGAGGCTTCTCAGACTTCGACGCCTGTCAAGGGGAGCAAGGCGCTCGAGGGGGGTGAGCAGCAGCAGCAGGGAGAGAAGACGGAGACAGATGAGGGGGCGGCGGCCAAGGCGGGACGGGAGAGCTCCGATACCCAGCAGTCATCGACGGACATCTGGACGTCCCTCACCTCCAAGTTCAACTCGTGGTCCTCCACCACCAAGGCCCAACAAGACGCCGTAGCCGCTTCGTTCAAAGAGGCTCAGCGGCATACGCAAGACCTTCCCCCTGCCGACCGCGACTCCGAGGTGGACGTAACCTCCGACGATTCGGACGACGAGGAAGCCCACGAGCTAGCCTTGGAACGCGAGGCCGAGAGCGAGGAAGTGGAGCTCGTCTTCTGCTGGCACGGCATAGGCCAGAAGTTGGCCGAGGAATGGAAGTCCCTCGAGTTTAGCCTCGCGGTCAATTCCTTCAAGTCTCTTCTGCGCAAACGTGCACACGCGCCTCCTCCAGCCCATGTAGGTGGGGAAGGCATGGCTAAGTTGACGAGGGGGAAGAGATTAGTCCTCGTGCCCATTGATTGGAGGACGACGTTGAATGATTTCAAGCCGGGGAGACGCGGCGGCGGTGGGCAAGAAGGCGAGGGTGAGGAAGAAGAGGAAGAGGGGGAGCCACCACAGCTGGAGGACATCTTTGGTCCCCCTTCCTCCATCCCTCTCGCTCGACAGATCACCAAGAACCTACTCCTGGATATACCCCTCTACCTCTCCCACCACAAGGCCGAAGTCCTCCGACGCTGCATCGCAGCAACTAATCGAGCTTATGCCCTTTTCCTACAGCGTAACCCTGGCTTCAATCCTTCCTCCTCGACCAAGAAGAAGGGGGGGAAAGTCTCCCTTATCTGCCATTCACTCGGCTGCGCAATTGCCGTTGATGTGCTTAGTGCGCAGCCCAGCACAGTAGGGGAGGGTAAGCGCGGGCTGGAAGAGATTACGACGTGCAAACACCTCGCATTCGATGTACGCAATCTCTACTTTTGTGGATCACCCGCTGCCCTTTTCTTCTACTTGGAGTCGAGACAGCTAGGTGCACGGCGTAGGCACGGGCGCGGGCGCGGGCACGACGCTCCCGATGAGGGGGAGGGTAAGCCCTCCTCTTCCTCCTCCTCCTCGCTAGATCGCCCCACTTGGGGATCTCTCCCCGTCTCCTCGATCTGGAACGTACTCCACTCCACGGACCCGATTGGCACGCATCTCAACGGGTGCGTGGATCGTCACTACGCCCGTGAGCGCGCTGGACCTGTACAAGTGGATAGGGTGGTGGAGGCCATATTGGGCGGACTGAAAGGGGCCAAGACGGTGGCGTCAAGTAGAGTGAACAGGGGGGAGAAGGCGGGAGCAGGAGGAGGAAGAGAAGGGCCATCGGGGTCGAGCGGATTTTTTGCGAGTTGGGGAAGAACAACAGAAAGTAGTACTGCCGTGGCTGCGCAGGACAAGGCGGCGAGTGGGGCTTCGAGCCCTACTACCCCTCCTGCCGACCTGGGCGAGGTGCCCACCAACAAGAAGGCGAAGCGCAAGAGTGGTGCCTCTGGCCTGCTGAGCAAAGGCAAGGACGGGCTTGGTCTAGATGCAGTTACGACCGCGACGGCCTCACTCAAGGCGCAGCAGTGGGCTGCCAAGTTTGCTCAGAGTAAGCTGACCGGCACGACGACGACGACGACGGCTCAGGCTCAACCTGCTGCTGCTGCTGGTAGCGAGGGTGGGGAAGAGGCTACGCCTGGGCCAAGTGATCCAACAGAGGTGGAGCACGCGGGCAAGACGTCCTACCCTCCCCCTCCAGTACCGGCACCTGTTGAAGCGGACGCGCAGCTGGCTGAGGAGATGGAGGAGGCCATGCAAGACGCCAAACCGCAGGCGGAGGACAAGACCAAGCCCGGGTTGGCTGGTGATGATGCCACGAAGCCCGAAGTCGAAGAAGAAGAGGCCGAGACGATTGCGCAACATCGAGCAAAGGAGCGCGACGAGGGCAGGGAGGAGGAGGGAAAGGCTACTACCGCACGCGATACCGGAGAGGACCACGAAGACGAGCACAAATTGAGCGCAACTAGACGAGAGAGGGCGCATGATCGTTTTCTCGCTCTGAACCCGCTTGGTCGGATTGATGTAAGTACCCTCTATCCTCCATCTCTCCCCCTCTCCCTCCCTCAGGCGCGCTTCTCCCAACTCGACTGTATCCTCGAAGATGAAGAGTGAGGCTGACCCTCCCACCCCACCTTCTCCCCGCACCCACGCCGACGCCAACAGTACATCCTGCCAAAACCTGCCCCCTCTCTGCTGGTGCCCGCAGCCATGCTCGAGTACGTGCAGATGTTGCAAGCCCACGCCGGGTATTGGAGCTCTGAGGCTTTTGCTGATTTCGTCTTGGCCACTAGCGCGATATGTGATGACGACGGGGGCGGGATAGATGGAGGTGGAGATGGAGAGGAGGGAGAGAGGGGGAATGGGAAGGGAGCCCCGACTTGGGGTGAGGTGAGGGGGAGATTGTTTGGGGATGAGGATTCGAAGGGTGAAGGCAAGGGGGAGTGAGATGATACCAGGATTCCGCTAGAAACGACTCGCGACGACGAATGTAATGTAGATAAAACTCGCCATGACGGAACCTTCTTGGACAACGAAGGGCAATTGAGCATCGAGCAGTCAGCGCACCGCAACCGTGGCGCCTCGGGGCCTTCCCCCTTGGAAACGGTGCCTTTTCACGGCTTGGCGGCACCTCTCAGTACTCACGGAGCCTTTCTGGACCCCCCTCTGCTGCGTTCAGTCGGCAGCATTCTCGTAGCCTTTTCGTCCCCCCTTCAACTTCGCCTCGCACAAATCCCATGGCCCTCGTGGCCTTTCCTCGCCGCTCTCGCTTCAATGCAGCTTGGAGCGCTCGCTCGGACCCTTCGCGTTCCCGGCCAACGAATGCCACGTGGCCATTTTGGGGGCGCCTCGGAGACTTTCTCGGGTGGGCGGGGTTCGAGACTTGAGATGTCGAGATTAAGAGACAGAGGGCTTGACCATCTCTATCCTTGACCTCTGTCATCATCACCACCACCACCACCACCACCACCACCACCACTTCTGCCTTCACACTAGTCGTTGAATATGGACATGGGACACGGTATGCACATGGGGAGCGGGGACTGTAAGGTGTCGGTGGGTATCTCAACGTGCCAGAAGCAACGCAGAGGCAGGGAAGGCTTGAGCTGACCGTTCTCCTCCGCTCGTAGATGCTCTGGAATTGGTACACCATCGATGCTTGTGAGACGACGCATCCTAATGCTCATCATCACGTCCCTCTCGCTGATCATCCCGTCTCGCTCTCACGGCATGCGCAGGCTTCCTCGCCTCGTCCTGGCACGTCACCACCCGCGGGGCATTTGCCGCCTCATGCATAGGTGTGGCCCTCCTCGCCGTCTGTCTGGAGCTCTTTCGCCGACTGGGAAGGGAGTACGACGAGCTCATCTCGCGCCAGTACCAAGCTGCTGCCGCTGTCGCCCGAGCTCCGTCGGCCGCGATCTGGAAGAATGGGCGACCGAGACAGACGGTCGAGAGCAGTGGCAGCTCCATCAAGTCTAACGGCTCCAATTCTAGTCGTGAAGCTATCCAGACTTTGGCAGGGAATGCGGACTGTTGTGCTGTACCTTCTTGCTCGCAGCAAACGCCATCATCTAGCTCCACTACCCCTGCGACGCAACAGCAGCAGCACGACGCCGAGGGTCATCCTGGCCAATCGTCTCGCACCTACACCTACCGTGTCACTCCACTGCAGCAACTGATCCGCGCCCTACTCCACGCCGTCACCTTCGGCTTGGCCTACATTATCATGCTCCTCGCCATGTACTTCAACGGGTACATTATCCTCAGTATAATCATTGGGAGCGGGGTGGGCAAATTCCTTTGTGATTGGATGGTGGTGCGTATTACGGTTGGGGGGGAGGCAGAGATGGTGCAGAGCGCAAAGGGTACGCTGGGAAAGGATGAGTTGACTGTTTGTTGTGGGTGAGGGGCGTGGGAGCCGCCCAATTTCTGTTGTTCTTGTCATCGATCGAGAGTAGAGTAGATTCGGAGGGCCCTTCTCAATACCAGATCTCACCGCTCAACTATCTCTCTACGCCTCCTCTCATCGTGTCGTGTCTGGACACCCGCCCGCCCTCTGCCCGCCGCTTTGGCCCGATCGATGTTGTCGGTCTGACCGCCTCGCTCGCAGAGACGAAAAAGGCTCCGAGTGAAGGAAGCGACACGCTCGCAGACCAGCGCAGCGCCAGGGCGGCGCTAGGGCGGCTTCGGCGTGTTCCTCACGGAGGTCGCCCGGCGCGCCAAACCCACCTCGAGAAAAGGCTCCGCACCTGCGCCTGCGCCTCTCTATTCGCGCTTTCATTCGCTTCGTTCATCCCACACACAGACGCCTGCTCCCCCTCTCGAGATCGAAATCTGGTTCGCATGACTTCCTACACTTAGCAGGCAGGTTCATCGGATACAACCCGAGAAAAGGCGCCGAAGGACCCCCCGCCTCCTCTTCATTGCAGCAGCGGCGGCGGCGCTTGTTTGTCACACTCAAAAGTCAGCGATAACAGTCAGCTGGCAACTTCCTCTCTCTCTCTCCCTCACTCTCCCTCATCTCCCATCTCACCACACTGTCGCAACCATGTCCCTAGCGGCCCTCAACCCTCGCCACATTCAAAACTTTAGCGATGCCGCGACCCTCGAGCCACACTGGGGATACGCGATGCGCGCCTTACCCTGCAAGAATGACGCGGGTAGCTGCGAGTACCTCGATGTCGTGTATCATGCCCATGATGTCGGGATGTTGTACGTCGGGATCCTCTGGGCCAGCATAGCGGGTGTGCTACTTCTCTGGGCGGTATGGAGGCAGAGCAGCCGGAGTAGCACAGGAGGGCCAGCGTACGGCCGGCTAGCGGATGATGAGGATGGCACGCGGCCCATACCATCGCAACGCCGTCCCCTCCTATCTCCCCTCATCACCTTCACCCGTCGTCACCTCCTGCAACGTAATCCTCTTCCTTCGATATTCGGCAACGCTTCCCGCCTCCAGCTCCTCATCCTAGCCGTCCTGCTCGGGTACCTCACCCTCTTCACATTCCTCGGCATCACCTACAAAACCTGGACAACACCCGTAAAGGCACAGCCGGGCCTCTATCAGACGCGCTCCAGCCTCGGGCCATGGAGCGATCGACTTGGCGTGTTGGCATTCGCTCTGCTGCCCTTTAGTATTTTGCTCGCCAGCAGGGAAAGCGTGTTGAGCTTGGTGACAGGGGTGCCCTATCAGCACTTCAACTTTCTGCACCGTTGGCTTGGTCACGTCATTTTCGCCCAATCCCTCCTCCATACCATCGGATGGTGTATCGTCGAGCTACGCCTCTACCAACCGCAACCGAGCGTCGGTTCTGCTTGGGTCAAGCAGAAGTACATCATCTACGGGCTCGTGGCAATGGGCCTGCTTCTGGTGCTGTGGGTGTCCGCCCTCCCCTTTGTGATTAGACGCACGGGATACGAGGTATTTCGAAAGGCGCACTATCTCCTCGCTATGCTCTTCATCGGCGGCTGCTGGGGCCACTGGAAACAGCTGGAATGTTTCCTCATCCCGTCCCTCGTCCTCTGGCTGCTCGACCGGGCTGTCAGGCTGGTGAGAACGGGGATGATTCATTACTACCACCGCGACGCGGCGTCGGGCGAGAAGGGATTGGTCACACCCCCCACGTTCGGCTTTTCCACCTTCAAGGCCCATGCTCGCATATTCGAAAACGAAGTCGACAGCGCTATTGTCCGTCTAGACTTGCATCACTCCAACCCAGCAGCAGCCTGGTTGCCTGGTCAACACTTCTTTCTCACTTTCCCGGAATGCTCACTTTGGCAGTCACACCCTTTCACGCCCGTCTGCCAGCCGTACACGGAGGCGGGCTCGGGCTCGCAAAGCTACGTCTTCAGGGCTAAGCGGGGGGAGACGAAGAAGGTTGCCTCGTTGGTGAGGGGGAGAAAGGGGAGGGTGGGAGAGAAGGACGAGCGAGGTAAGGTGATTAAGGATGAGCGCGTGGCGGTTATTCTTAGCGGGCCGTACGGGCAGAGCGTCGTTGAGGATGACGGCAATGGGGAACACGATGTGCTCTGCGTTGCGGGCGGTACGGGCATCACATTCGTGCTGCCTGTGCTGCTTCATCACCTCGCTCATGACGCTGAGGATGGGAGGCGACTCGTTCTCGTGTGGGTCGTCAGACATCGCAGCGATGCCCGTTGGCTCGAGGGGGAGGTCCAGGCGCTGCGAGACAGCAAGCGCGTCGAGGTCAAGCTCTTCGTCACACGAGACGACCATGCCGCCGATGCCGTAGAGAAGGGCTCGGCGTCAGCGTCATCATCATCTTCCGCCTCTCGCGCAGAGGGCCGTCCCGACCTCGCCTCCCTCGTCTCATCCGTGACGTCTACGAGCCGACCGACGCGCGTCTACGGTAGTGGACCGGCGGGGATGCTCAACGATCTGCGCGATGCCGTTGCCGGCTGCGAGGGGCCAAAGGAGGTCAAACTTGTATGCGATGATAGATTGGAGTGGTAGGAGCGCGCACGCAGGCGAATTTGAGTTTAGCAGATGGAGATTCCGAGGGGTTCATGGCGCAAGCCGGCGGGTGAAGCGGTGAGGGATGGGGATAGCATGCCAAACAATACCACTTAGATTTAGTGAACCGTTGCCGTGGTCCAGAGTGCCGGCACGCGGGCGCGCGTCTCCGCAACGATATTGGGTAGCGGTGACGCAAGAAACGAAATGAAACGGAACCAAACCAAGGGAGAGCTTCTCTGCGGTGCACCTTCACGTACGGTTGAATCTCTTGCGAGATCGCGAGATGGAGAAACAAACCTTGAAGCGCACCCCGCCGGACCCCGCCGTCTCTTCCCCGCATTGCATCGCGCCGCATCGTATCGTAGTAGCGTAGCCGCGATTGCCTTGACGCCCCTGCCCTCGTGACCCGGAGACCGTGCACCATACGTGACAATTCATCTATATTCAGCAAGCCCCGCCCCCCCGGCTTTGTCCGCGGATCGACTCTCGAACGGACCTTGTATCGCTCACAGAATCATCGTCGCCGGCCACTTATCTCTCACTCTCGTATGCAGCGAAGCAGGCGGAGTCGGTCGGATGAATCGGGCCTTTGTGTGCGTGCGTGTGTGCGTGTGTGTGTGTAGCGGAGGCCGAGGCGAAGCACGCGGCACAGACGCAGACTGACTGACTGACTCCGCCGTGCTTTGTTTCTTTTCTTTTTGTTCTCCCCCCCCCCCCTCTGTACTCTTACGCAGCCTGACGGTGTTGACCACCGCCAGTCCAGGCATTGCTCTCGTACGTGCGTGTCTCGGGCCCTTTCTCTTAGTCTTTCGATGATTAGTGACAAGAGCGAGGAATCCCCACCGACTTCGCATCGTATTCTTCGGCTAAAGACAACTCTCTGTTTGTCCGTTTCGTTGCCAGGGTCGAACGGCCGTGCGCGGCGGTAATCTCGATCATCGATCAATTTCCGCGCGCACTGTGAGAGCGTGACGAAGAGGTGAGGACGAACGGACGAACGATCGATCACGCTGTTCGTCGTTCTCGGGTACACTAGTGTTGAGTCCCGTCATCGTGGTACCGAGTCTGGGACCTTCGACCGCAAAAACCGAGGACAAGGGGGGCCACACATCTCGAGGCTAGACCAGACCAGACCAGACCAGACCCACGGCTGCGCACTGCGCTGGCGGATGCCGATTTGGGTCTGCTTGCTTGGCTGCCGCTGAGTGGTGCCTCGTTTAAGCGTGGCGCGGCGGAGATGGATATGAAGGGAAGGAGGCGTCTCAATTTCGATCCCGCGCGGCAGCTGCCCCCTGCCACCTGCCGTGTGCCCTGTCTCTCGACTCTCGATTTTCCGCCTTCTCTTTGTGTCGAGGAGCGCTCGTGCGTATTCTCACGTCGACCAAGATAGAGGGGATTCCCATCTCTCATCTTACGTCGTCGAGGCGCAAAGGGCACGGTAAGGCGAGTCTGACACCGAAGCTGACACAGGCCCATCGGCAGCTTTGACAGGATGTGAAAAAAGAAGTTGTCTGGTGACTTGATTAGAGCTCGAGCCGCCCACTTCAGCAAAGGGCGGCGCGAGCGGCGCAGGTCAGGGCAGACAGACAGACAGACTGCAGCTTGCCACCGACAGATGCTCCTGCGTCGGGACTGCGCCAAGTCGAATGCGAGGGCGATGAGTTGCTGATGGTCAGCGCCCCTCCTCCCCCCCCCCCGCCGCCCCTAAGGAAGTTAGCGGGTGCGGGCGTGATTGCGTCGCAGGTCTAATCGCCCGAGCCGTGTCTTACCTTGAGGCCCCGTCTCGAACGTCTCGAATCGAAGCTCGCACCTTTTATCTGGTCGAGTCTATCCCCGCGCAATCCCCCCGCGACCTCGCCCACCTTCCTGACCTACTCTCTCTCTCTCTCGCTCACCATCAGCGCCCATCGCATGACGTGAGGCCCATGCCGCGATGGACAGCAATACACCGCCACCACTGAGCTTCGACCTCAGCGAGCTCAACCAGTACATGGTACCAGTGTCGGCGCCGCCAACGATGGCGCCCATACGCTCGCGACGCGACGCCATCTCTCTTGGATGCCTCACATCGCCCCTTCCACCAGAATCGCAATCGACCTCTTTCCCCGGCCTCTCACCGCAATCCTTCCCTTGGGACCAACCCGTGGCGCAGTCGCTGCCAACGACGCCGGCGTACGGCCTCACCCTCTCTCACTCAATGCCCTTGCTCTCGCCTGACGCATTTGCGCTACCTACGGATACGCAAGCATTTCCTTGGAATTGGCAGGGAGACGGGCAAGCGCGTTCTCAGGCTCGGGCTCAACTGGCAGAATTGATCGCAACGACCTCCTCTATGCCTGCCACAAGCGTAGCTGCACCTGCGCCCGCGCCAGCGCCCACGGCGGCGCCAGTCATGGTCGACCACTCGCAGCCCTCCTCCCTGTTGCTTCCAGCATGGTCGCAAATGAGCGCCGCACCCGGCCCGTCGTCTGCGCCGCTCAATGCCAACGCCGGCACCATGACAAGCGAACCGCACATCGCCCCACAAAGTGGCTTCTTCGCTTCCTACGACCCGATGCCCCCTACGCCCTCCACCTCGGGCGCCTCTCGTGCTCCGGCGAGCAAGGCGATCCGCTCCCCGCCCAAAGTCATCGCATACCAAGGCAGAGTTCGCGAGCAACGCATCGCAGTCTCATCCGTCGTGGAAGCCCTCCGCACCGCCTTTCACGAGACGCGCCACCCTCACGCGCTGGGGAGGCGTGTTCGCGGGATCCTGGCTGGCGAGAATGACCTGAGGGGCAACAACGGGAGCGTCGATGAGTCTAGCAGTGGAGAGAGCCCCGGTGACGGCTCAGGCTCGGCCTCCAGTCCAAGCCATGCTGGCTCCCCTCCCTTCCCACGCACTCCGCAGTCCCAATCCTCCTCTTCAGCCCACACCTCCCCGAGTCTAAGGGCAAAGGGTCACATGAGGCAACACTCTGCCCCCTCACACTCACAGCCCAACGCTCTCGCCCCTCCGCAGCAACAGCAACAGCGACACCAACCCTTCCAGCTCCAGCTCGGCGCTGACCTTGGAGAGTATCGCGCGGCGATCCGACGCTTGCAGCAGAATGCACACAAGCACCGCCTCAGGAATCGAGATGTGCAGGAAATGGCCATTCTGTGCGACGTGGTTGCGCTGGTTATGCAGCAGTGTCAACGTCAGCCCGAGTTCAACCCCAGTGGCAATGCTGGCGCGGGCGCGGGCGCGGGTACGAATGCGTGGCCGGTCGGGGGGAGTGCGGCCATCCAGATGTGGGACGCATTCGCAGATGTCTTTCTGCGTCATCGCGATTTGTGGCCACTTCTTGTGGCGGCGGAGAGGAGGTTGGCGCAGGCGGTTAAGCTGGAGAGGCAGAAGGTTACCGTCGGATGGAAGAGGCGGAGGGCGATCACGAGCGACGATTTGAGGGAGGCCTGGCAGACTGTCGAGGGCGGTGGAGTGGGAATGGGAGCAGGGATTAATGGCGGCGGCGCCGTAGAGTACGGACGTGTGCTGGCGACCGCCGTGGCCATCTTCAATGGGGTGCGACATTGAAGGGGACCCTAAAGAAACAAAAGCAAAGAGCATCTCGTCGATAGCATCACTCCTGTACTTTACATCATCGAAAGACAAACAAATCGTCACCCGGATCCACGCACGTCGTCTTCTCATGTATTCGAATTCCAGGCACAAAGACAGTGGACAAAAAGAAAGAGGGCGTAGGCGTACCGATCCAATGCAAGCCCAGATTGTGGTGCGTGCGCTATCCAGATGCAGCGTGCGAGAGGTATAGGAACGAGGAGACGGCGAGACTAGACGAGATGAGAACAAGTGGTGGCGGTGTCCTAGAGCAAGGGAGGAGAAAGAGAAGAGAGTTTACTACAGTAGAGACGAGACGAGAGCCGGCGATTGGATAGTGACGGAGATGATATGGGGCTGCTGCTCGAGGGTGGAGATACTGTCCGAGAGGGCGAGTTAGGAGAGGGCACAGGATTGAGACTGAGTGAGTGTTCTTGCGTATTTGGCAAAATGTGTAGAGTAGGTGCGGGACCGGCCTGCTTTGTCCTCAGTTATCTTCTAGCGATATTGCCTGCTGTAGTTGCCGCCATCGAAACGGTTGTCGCTGTACTCGTACTGGAAGCCGAGCGGGTCGTATTGCTGCTGCTGCTGTTGGTATTGTTGCTGGTACTGCTGCTGGTACTGCTGCTGCTGCTGCTGCTGCTGCCGGTGCCCGCCGTGGTACGCGCCGCCGCCACCGCCGCCGACGGTGCTTTGCGCACCCTCATTCAGGTAAGCGAGCGAGCTGGGCATCGAGTACTGATTCGACTCGCGCGCCGCTGGTTGACGCTGCGCTGCCGCCTGTCTCTGCAGCTCGCGCGTCGACGTGGCAGAAGCCGAAGCGGTGGGCTGCTGACGATGGTGCTGCGAGCTCGTAGCGGCCGTCACTTGCCGATCTAAGTCAGCATCAGAGCGACTCGACTGCTGCTCAGGGGCTACTGCGCGGCCTTGCTGGTGCGGCTGCGGTTGGCGCTGCGGTGACCTCTGATATTGCTGCTGCTGCTCGCGGTAATGCTGGTAATGCTGTTGCTGCTGTTGCTGCTGCTGTTGAGGCGGAAGACGCTGCGGTGATCTCGGCTGCTGCTGCTCTTGGTGCCCGGACGTCGAGCTTCCCGCGCTATTACGGTAGTTCTGCGGTACGACGGGCACGGGCGGCGCGTTCCTCGTGTCCTGCGATGGTGTACGGTAGCCGTGTCCTTGGCTAGAAGCAGCCTTGGGCGCACGAGGCGGGTCGCGCGAATTACTCCTTGACGACGATCCGCCGTGCGGCCTGCCCCCGTCTTGCCAGCTGTTTCGACGTGCCCGCCCTTGACCATTTGGCGGCATCGAGTACTGCGCAGTCGCGTGCGCCTGCCCCTGCGCATTGTTGCTTGTCGTACGCGAGCGCGGCTGACGCGAGGCATCGTTGCTCAGACGAGAGCTACCGTGCGGCATCATTGCTGTCATCCCTGCCGTCGCTGCTGCTGCTCCGCCCCATTGCTGGGGCGAGGGGCTATACGCGTAGTCTCCAGGGCTCGCGGCCAGATGCTGGTTGAAGGAGCCCATCGAGGGCGAGTCCGGCCAGCGAGGCGACTGCGCGTTGAGGAGCGGCGTGCCTGCCAAGCTGGCATTGCTGTTGTTGTAGTAGGGACGCGCACCATAAGGCGTATTAGCCCCACTGTTCAGCGCAGTCGATGAGTCACCGAAGCCCTTGTCCTTGCCACGCATGGGCAGCAGGCTGACATCGTCGGGCGTCTCGCTTCCGTCAGGCCCGACAGACTTGTAGTATCCACCCAGCGTCGTCTTTGGACCTGCGGAGATGGAACCGCCGGCTGGACGGCGCACCAACCCACTTCCATAGGCGTTGTCCATCTTCTCTGACAGAGACTTGCGCTGGCGTCTTCGTTTGCAGCAGCGCACGCAGCAGAAGATGCTGAGGCCGAGTAGGGCGAGGATGAAGACTCCCCCCCCAGCTGCGATGCCGATGATGGCCGCCTTGGGGAGGGCCATGAATTTAGCGAAGCCAGACGTGGACTTGAAGCCGCTGGGCTTCGACTTGGAAGGGACCGTGTTGGCCTGCTTGGTGCACGCCTTTGTGTCAACGACGTTGTTCGTCGTGCCCAGCACTTCGTCGAGGTTGGCTACGACGGCTGAAGTGTCGCGGACGGGGATCGTCAAGGTGCCGTCTGCTCCAACTTGAATGGACTGCTTTGCGCGGCTGACTACCGATGGCTGGCCGCTCCCAGATTGTTCGTAGCTGATGCCGTTCCAGGTGACGTTCGAAGTCACCTCCGCCCCGGCCGCCGTGAGCGTGGAGAGGTAGAAGGTCTTGCCAGCGAGGTCGGGCATGGTCAAGGTGACCTGCTGCGTGGGGATACCGCTGCCGGAGTATGCCGGTTTGTTGTTCATAATGACAATGGACTGGATGTTCCCCGCATTGTAGACGCCGTATGCTGCGACGTTGCGATCGTAGCCCGAAGGAGCGTTGCTCAGATCGATGGAGCCGACCTGCGTCTGGCATCCTGCGCCATTGATCTGTGCCATCGCAGCAAAGGCGTAGTACGATGGTCGGATGAAGGGACCATTGCCGTCTGCGTCCGGGATTGGCTGCCACGGCGATGTGTACGAGTCCTGCAGCGCGTGCAGCTGAATCGAGTCGACGCCGATGGACGCAGCATAGAGGAAAAAGTTTAGCGTCCAAAGAGCACCGCCAAAGGTGTCGGTGATGCCCTTGATACCCGCAGGCCCCACCGCGCCCATCTCTCGCAGGTAGTAGGGTTTGCCCGTGACTCTGGCCTGAGCAATCTGCTGCCTCCACTCCTTGAACTGACCAGCCGTCGACTGGATGTCCATGAGGCGCTCCAAGGTGAGCTGGTAGCTCGAGACGTTGACGTAGTAGTAGTAGTCGTGCTGGTTCCACCCGCTCAGCCACACGCCATTGTCTGTCGCTACGCCCGTCTTGACGAGGTTGTCAATTCGGTAGCTAGGGTTGGCTGCAGTCGTGGCCGTGCAGGCAGCCTCGAAGAAGGCCTGAGAGATGCCCTTTGGCTTGAGGACATTCTCCCAGATGGCCTTGACGTGGGCGATCCACTCGTTGCCAGCATCGTAGGCGGTCCACGAAGAAGGCCGGAAGTTGTTGGTGATGTAGAGGTCGGGCTCATTGCCTACTTCGAGGTTGTACAGCTTGACGTTGGTAAAGGCGTCCATGGCGGCTTGGGCGATCTCGACGGATTGCTGCACGGCGTCTGAGCCATTGTATGCCATGGGGACAGAGAATGTGATGGGCGTACCCTTGGGGAACGAGTTCTGCGGGGGGCGCGAGTACCAGGGCAAGAAAGTCAGCGATGATCATATCCGCGCATACATCACGCACGCGCACTCACAATCTGCTGAAAGTAGGCAGGCCCGAAGATGAGGGCGTCTGTGACTCCCGTCATGCCAGGATTCGGATCAAAGTAGGGCGACTTGTGATTCGGGTCGTACACAGCCGTGTCGCCCGTATTGCCCCCGACTCGCAAATGAGGGGGCTGACCTGTATAGTTGGCCAAATTGTTGAGGAGCTGCATGGTGAGCTGATTGGTCTGCCTAGCCCCGACGAATGCTGCGAGATTTGACGGCTCGAACCCCATGCCGATGAACGACGGTGAGAGGACGTTGGAAAGCGTCGAGACGCTGGCGGCATCCTTGGAGACGGTGGCTGTGAATTGCGACTCTGCTGCGCCGGCGAGTGCTGCGAGGGATGCGCAGAAGAGGGCCAGCTTCGAGGGGCGCTTTGACTTGCTGCGCCGCCGTGATGACGACGCGCGCGAGTATGAACAGCTAGCCATGACGAGATGCGGTTGTGAGGTGATGAGGGAGAGTGGGGAGGATCGAGGATGAGGATGTCTCTATCCAATGAGGTCGCTTGGCGTGGTAGACAGGGGCGAGGTAGAGAGGAGGCGGTGGTGTTGGTGAGGGGCGGATAGAGGAGTTTGATTGCCAAGCGTTAACCCCGATGATAGGAGGGCGAGTTGGTAGCGAGGAAAAGAGGAGGAGGAGGAGATGGAGACAGGGGAAGCAGATTGATACCCTTACGCTCGAGACCTTGAGCGCATGAAACTGGGCGGGAGCGTATCGAGTCTGGATACAAGAAGACCCCCGAGATGTGTTTGTGTCCGAGACTGCAGCGAGTGGTGATGGTGGTGACAACAACGTCCGACGAACGCAGAGCCAGCTCAGGTTCGCGGACAAGACTAGTAGGCGTGAACGGCGACGACGACGGGAGGACGAGGATCTCCGCTGGGCCGGCACGACGTTAATGGTGTGTTGATGAGGAACGAGAGGAACGAGCGGGAGGAGAAACGAACCAGCGTAGAGAATGAGGAGCGAGCGAGCGAGAGAGAGAGAGAGAGGGAAGCTGAGGCTTGATCGAGTGACACCGACTAGCGTTGGTCAACGGACGGAGCTGAGCGAGGAGCACCGGGAGGAGGCAGAGCGTCAGTCCCATTGAGCCGTCTGCCCTTGGCGGCCATTTGCTCCCCGATAGACAAGACAAGGCCAGGGTCATCGACGACGGCAAGCGGCGGCGGCGGCTAAGTGAGCCTGAGCTTCAGTTGCATTGCCTGCGTTCCCGTCTTGGAAGCAGGCGGTGCGTGGTGAGTGAGCGAGGTGGGCGCTAGCTGACCTCGGGGGTTGGCAGATTGGCTGCTATTTTTCCGCGTCCGTCCTGTTTGTCTCTTGCCGTCTGTCGTCGCTAATCCGCCGCGAGCGTCACTTGCCCATCCGCTTAGTGTGCAGCAAGCAGCATAGAAGGCTTCGACCGAAAAGGAGAGGCGGGCGGCTCAGCACAGGGGCGAGCTGGGCGGAGGAGCTTGGCAAGCGAGTGTGCGACGAGCATCTACGCGTGCAGCACGCGGGCCGGCGGCGAGAGTCAAGGCACGGCGGCTGAGGGCGCCAACAAGCAACGCTACTAGAGCCAGCAGCCACAAATACGGGAGGCGTCACTTCGTGACAGACAGGCACGCATGAATGCGCGGCTTTCATTGAGATCGACGTGCGTGCCTGCATCGCTGTGTGCGTGCGACCAAGGATTCTCAGTCGTGATCCATTGTCGCGGTCGTCTCGTGGGTCCTCGTGATCATCGTGGCCACTCGCGCGCGGGGTCTGCCTGTCTCCGAGAAAAGCTACGAGACAGTGAACTCTATGAAAGCTTGAGCTTGGCGGAGCGCAATTCTGCTCTCAACCTACCAAGAACAGCAACACGGCGAGGCGTGAACCTCCCTCGCTTGAATCGAGCCACGTCTCGGCGGATGAACGGCACATCTCATTCCGTTCGATGATTGCTTGCTCGCTGTCCGTACTTTGCTGAAAGGGGGTTACGTGCGCCTGTCTGCGCTCCTCCTGCTAGGCCTTGCTCACGCTTTTCCGCCACGAGTTGCCTGGAAGCAGCGTATAGCAAGGTCCTAACAGCGGCGACATCTCACAGCGGCGATCAGGCGATGATTAGACTCGTGTCATTCATGTCAAGAGCACTGCATGCTAGATAACTTTGTTGGAGCGCACGGCGCCGTGCCATCACGCCGCTCTCAGCGGCCACTCGAGCTTCTCTCCAATATTCCAATGCACGGCCTTGACCTCCGTCCACTCCTTGACAGCATCAACGCCCAGCTCCCTCCCATGCCCGCTCTGCTTGTACCCGCCAAAAGGTACGGCGTTCGAAAGCAGGGCATAGTTGTTGATAAAGACCGTACCTGCCTGAATTGCGCTCGACACGCGCAGGCAGCGAGCCCCATTCTCGGAGAAGACGCCAGCGCCTAATCCATATTCGCTGTCATTTGCCATAGCGATGGCCTCCTCCTCTGTATCAAATGGGATCACAGCGAGCACGGGACCGAAAATTTCCTCGTCTACGATTCGCATACCTTTGCGCGCGTGCGTGAAGATCGTGGGTTCCACCCAGTAGCCGCTCTTGGGCACTCCCTGGATGGAGCTGGAGTCGGCGCCTCCGCAGACGAGCGTAGCTCCCTCGTCCTTGCCGTGGGCGATGTAGGCGAGGATCTTGCGGTATTGCTCTTCGCTCACCTGCGCGCCGTGCGACGTAGTGTCGTCGAAGGGATCGCCGATCTTGACAGCCTTGAATGCTTCAGTAAGCTTAGCCACGAAGGCATCGTGAACGCCGCGCTGGATGTAGAGGCGCGAGCCTGCGCAGCAGTCTTGGCCCATGTTGAAGAGGATGGCCATGGCCACCCAGGGTACGGCAAATTCGACGTCGACGTCGTCGAAGACGAGGACGGGGGACTTGCCCCCGAGCTCGAGCGTGACCTGGCACGCAGAGATGTCAGCATAATACATTTCGATCACGCCCGCTCGTCGTGCGCACCTTCTTGAGGTTGCTCGACGCAGCCATAGCCATAATCTTGCGCCCAGTCACCGTAGACCCAGTGAAGGCGACTTTGCGAATACGCTTGTGGCTCGCAATCGCCGCGCCGACCTCGCTGCCCAGGCCATTGATGACTTGCAGAGCCCCAGCGGGGTAGCCGGCCTCTTGAGCCAGCTCGGCCAAGCGCAGGGCAGAGAGAGGAGTCTGCTCGGCGGGCTTGAGGATAAGGCAGTTGCCTGCCGCGAGAGCAGGGCCCAGCTTCCAGCATGCCATCTGTGAGGGCGGTCGAGGTGGTCAGCATACGGCGTGCTCATCCTCGTCTCTAGCGCGGCTCACCTGAACCGGGTAGTTCCACGGAATGATCGCCCCACACACGCCAATAGGCTCAACGCGCGTGTGAGCAAACTTGGTAGTCACATCGAGCTCCATCGTCTTGCCCTCGACCTTGTCAGCCAGGCCGGCATAGAAGCGCAAGCATGCAACAGAGTCTGCTAGGTCGATCTGCTCGGCCATCCAGCGCGGCTTGCCATTATCGATAGCTTCGAGTATCGAGAGTTCCTTAGCATTCTTTTCGATGAGGTCGGCCCACTGCGCCGGCGTGCGAGCGAGAGGGAGGGTAGGGCTCAGCAAGAGCAGGCTATATGCTTTGTCGAGGCGTATCGCTACTCACCTTGCTCATCAATTCGCCACGCTTAGCAGGCGTACTCTTTAGTCCCCAGTCCTTTGCCAAGGCAGCCTCAGCAGCTTGCACGGCATCGTCGACATCTGCGCTCGACCCGACAGCGACGTCGCAGATCTTCTCGCCTGTCGCGGGGTACACGACGGGGATACGGCTCTGCTCGCCGCCTCTGGGCGTCTTCCACTCTCCGCCGATGAAGAGGCCATCAGGAAGGCTAAGCTTGGTGCCGTTGGGTGCGTTGATTTCGATCTTGGTCATGCTGGGTGTGAATGGAGGGAAAGAAAGGAAGGAAAGAGTCGAAGAGACAAGCTCCACGAAAGGAGTGGGGGAGTGGGTGGGGGGGGCCAGATAAGCTCCACTCGAGATAAAAGCGCGTGGGGGAGCGTCACAAGCGAGGGAGTCGAGATGCTGCAGGGTCAGACGGGCGCGCGGGTCATGATGGCGGCGGCTCGAGATAGATCTTGGCGCAGGGCAACCACGCTCTTCTTTAGCCGGTGACAATGGTATGGTATTCCGAGAGAGGAGGCGAAGAGACAGAGTGAAGGAGCGGATAGTACACCTCGCAGGTAAAGGCTGACTTAATCTTCCACAGCAGTAAGACTGAGTTGCGAGAAGATCATTCTGCGCCACGTGCAGGGCGAAGAGGGTGTCTGCACGAACGGTGAGAAGCAGGTTGCAAATTCGTTCTCAATACCCGTCGTCACCTGAGCCTCGCAATTGAGGACAGCTTGCTGAGGGGTAGAACTCTCGTCTCGTGAGCAGACGTACGCTGACCGTCCGCTCGCCGTTGCGAGGCGATCTCCATCGAGCGTGCCGACGAACCTGCCGTCCGTGATCAGTAGCTTGCCGGTTGGAGAGATGAGGTTGCCAGAATCATTGATAGCCCAGACCTCCCCGCTTCGACCGTCTGTCCGGAGCGCGCGCTCGTAGAAGGGTATGCCGGCGGACTCGGGGCCGCGGGGACTGGTCTCCTCGAAGAGGAACCTGGATGAGCCCGGCCACGACAAGATGCCAGACGACAGTGGCTTCTTGGGCTTGTCCTCCTCTGCCTTCTTCTTGGCCTCCTCGATATCTGCCGCCTTCTTCGCTTCCTCAGCCTCTTCCTCGGCTTGCTTCTTGGCCCGCTCAGCTTCTGCAGCCTGCTTGGCCTGCTCAATATCCGCCTGCTTGGCCTCCTCTTCTTCGGCTTGCTTCTTGGCCTCCGCAGCCTCAGCCTCGGCTTGCTTCTTGGCCTCCTCAGCCTCTGTCGCCTTCTTGACCTCCGCAGCCGCGGCCTCAGCCTCAGCCTGCTTCTCGGCCTCTTCGTCGGCTTGCTTCTTGGCCTCCTCAGCTTCCGCCTGCTTCTTGGCCTCCTCAGCTTCCGCCTGCTTCTTGGCCTCCTCAGCTTCCGCCTGCTTCTTGGCCTCCTCCTCGGCAGCTTTCGCCTTCTCCTCGGCTTCCTCTTTCGTCTCCTCGTCTTTCTTCGCTTCGTCGACTGGCGTACTCCTCTCGCCGCCCAAGATGAACTGGGTGAACGAGGGATGGGTGGCATCTCCATCGAGGCAGGCCGAGTCGCTGCCTTCCACACGTCCGTCTGTACAGATGACGAATGAGTTGGCCTTGCGCTGCCCTGACTTCAGTTGTGCCTCGCAATTGAGCACCGTAGTGTCCTCGGTCGAGCTTGCGGTATCGGCGAAGCACTCGTATGGAGAAAAGCTGGTAGGTGCGTTTGCACTGTACGTCTTGATTCGCTCGCCGTCGCCAAACAGTCGACCACCCGAGGACGACGTCAAATAACCATTCTGGTCCACCGTCCACGTCTGTGCTTGCCGCCGAACCGTGACGTCGGCTCCAGCAGCACGAGCAGCGAGATCGCGGCGGTGGATGACGGTATCGCCCAAATAGTCGCCTGGTTTGCCCTCCGAGTTAAGGTAAGAGAAGACGCCGCTGTAATGGATAAAGCCAGGAATGTATGATTGGGCGGGCGTCTCCGGTTGTGCTGGCGTCTGTGGCTGAGCAGGAACTTCAGGCTGAGTGGGTGTCTCCGGTTGCGGCTGAGCGGGCGTTCCTGGCTGAACAGGCGTTTCAGGCTGAGCGGGCGTCTCCGGCTGGGAGGTGCCGGGCTGTGTTGTCCCGGGAATGGTCGTATCTGGCTGCGGGCTCGTCGTCATCTGCGCTCCTAGGGTAAAGTGGGTGAAGTAGGCCTTAACCTCGCCGTCGCATGGCATGCTGCTGCCTTCTACACGACCGTCCTCGCAGACCACGAAACTGTTCCACGTGAACATCCCGCTGGGACTCTTGACCTCGCAGTTGAGTACCGTAGTATCTTCCGTGGTGCTGTCGTCTACTGTGCACTTGTATGGGCGGTAGTTTTCGACAGTAGCACCCTCGAGAACAGTCCGAACGCGGACGCCATCGCCGCTGAGTACTGCTCCGAAGTTCGACACGAGAGAACCCTCCGACGTCATAGTCCAGGTGCGGGGTGAAGTCTTGACGCTGACTTCGGACGATAGCAAGTCGTCTCGTAGCGCAATCGCTTTGTCGCCCAAGAATTGCGCAGACATGCCCGAAGTGGCGATGTACGAGAAGACGCCACTGATGGGCTGATTGGGCGTGGGCGCGGCGGGATCGTTAGGCTGGGCTGGAGGGTCAGTCGTTTGTCCAGGGTCATTGGGCTGAGCGGGGTCTTGCGGCTGAGCAGGGGTGCTGGGCTGAGTGACAGGATTGGGCTGAGCGGGGTCTTGCGGCTGAGCAGGGGTGCTGGGCTGTGTGACAGGATCGTTTGGTTGAGGCTGCGTGACCGGATCGCTCGGTTGAGTGGTAGGTTGATCGTGCACGACTGGATCTTGTGGACTGGGAGAAGCCTCCCTTTGATGACCGTCGAGGATCAGATGATCGAAGCGCGTGGCAACACCGCTCTTGCAGCCTTCAGCCCTCGCTTGGACTTCGCCTGCGCCGGAGCAGATGACAAAGGAGCTTGAGCGTCCTCCGTTCGCCTTGTCTGGCACACTGCAGTCAAGCACGTATGCGCTTGCCATCAAGCTCTTGTCGAGCGTACACGTGTACAGACTGAGCTTGTCTGGCCTGGCGCCGGCGATTGGGTAAGCCTTGACCACGGTTCCGTCGCCGTAGAGCAGATGACCCGCGGGCGACATCAAAGTGCCGTCAGCTTTGAGCGTCCAAAGCTCCTCCCGACCCACGATGGTGACATCGGCTGGGCGTTCAGATCGCTTCTGGCCGAACGACAGGCCAAGAAGGTCACCTGGTTGGCCGTCTGCCTTCAAGAACGAGAAGGCGCCGGTGTACTCTATTGTGGGTACAGTGGTACCGGGCTGCGGCTGTGGCTGCGGCTGATCGGGTGCTGGCCCTGGTTGCGGCTGCTCGGGCGTGGGCCCTGGTACAGTCGGAGGGTTGGGCTGAGGCTGCTCAGGATTTTGAGGAGGCTGGGGCTGAGGCTGGGGCTGAGGCTGGGGCTGAGGATGAGGCCGATCCGGCTGTGGTCTGGGGTACGGGTGCGGGTGAGGGTGGGGGTGCGGTGCCTTGGGCTTTGGCTTCGGATGAGGCTTCGACTGCGGGTTGGTCTTCTTTGGTGCTGGGTGAGGGTGGCTTGCCTTCTTGGCCTTTTGGTCGCACTTGCCCTTGTCTGCGCGATGGGCAATGATGTCAGCCTCGATCGCGTCAATACCGCACCTTACAGTGACTCACTGCAGCAGCCGCTCTGACAGCCATCATGGACGGAGCACTTGTAGCCAAGAGGCTTCTTGGTGTCGCACTTCCCGTTATTGCAATACTGCGACTTGCATTGCGTCGCACGCTTGCAGCTGATACCGTTGCCTCGCTGATGGCGTGGCTCAAGGCTGGGAAGAGCCTGCACGGAGGAGAGGGCTAGGATGGTGACTGTGAAGAGGGTCGCGAAGCGCATCTTCGAAGATGATTCTGGTGACGAGACAACAATGCCCGAGGAAGAGGACGTCCGCCATTCCACTTATGTATCGCCCCCACGAGACCCACCCTTTCTCGTCCTCATCCCACGTCCTCATCAATACTCAAGGTGTTGCGACAAGGCGACGCTCGGGCCCGCATCTGAGTGCAACGAACGTCCCGCGTTGAATGAACCGTACAAAAAGTTGCAAAGAGCAGCTCAGCCCGCTCTGGCTGAGCTCCCGCGAGATCCAGGCCCCACAATTCCCTTTGCAACCGAGGGCCCGAGCGTCGAGCGTCTACCTGCCTTAGATCGGGCTTTGCGCCACCTTGCCCCGCTCTCTTTAGCGTCCTCTGATCAGGGGCAGTAAGGAGGCGATCCCGCTCGAGCGGGATTCCTCGATGGAAGTCTTGGCCGTTGAACAACTGCAGCACAAGGGCAGGTCAGCAGCAAGGCAAAAGAGGACCAATCTTGACCTCCCTCATTGTGTCGCCCGCTCGCTCACACAGATTTCAGATCTAAGCATCAAGTCGCGTTGCTTCTGTATGAGTGTGACCAAATAGAGAGACACAGGTGACGGCTATCCCAGATGGATGATGGATCAACTTTAACAAGCTGATAGAAAGAACAATGACGGAAACGTATCAGAGAAAGGCCACGCAACGGTGACAAAAGAGGCTCCTCCGATCAGTGCGCGCGTGGAGACATCATTTCCGTGGAAGGCGAGCTGGGTGGGTCCCGTGCTTCGGGCATTCTCGTCCTCGACCAGATTCCCAACCTCCCGCAGTCAAGATCAGACAACTGCCTATTCGTCTTCTTGAGAGTTTTGCTCATCGAAAGTAACTACCTGCTTCTCCTCAGTTGCCTTCTTTTCCCCGGCTGCCTGGGACTGAGTCGTGGCGCCTTCCTGCTCGTGAGCTTCAGCTGCGTTCTCGGTAGAAGTCTCTGCTGCTGAAGAACCTGAAGGAGCGAGATCGCCTTCTAGACTTGAGCCAGCGCTTTCGGTCGGCACGTCAGGCTGAGCTGAAACATCTGCTTGCGCGGCATCGCCATCTGCCGATGAAGTGACGGCCGTAGCATCGCTGCCTGTCTCGGGATCACCTGCTTGACTGGGCTGGGTTATAGCTGGCGTTCCAGACTGAGTTAGATCGCCTGACGTAGTGTCGCCGCCTGTCGAGGAGGAAGAAGATGAAGCTGGCTCAAGTGACTCATGAGAGGGTTCGTCCGTCGAAGGCGTAGACTGAGATGGATTGGACTTAACCGTCTCTTCATCAGTCGAGTCTGGTTGTGCAGCGACGTTCGGCTGGACGGGCTGGTTGGGCTGAAGAGAGACAGGCTGCTGGATGGTATCCTTCGGCTGAGGCGCTTCAGCTTGCGCAGGCTCTTGTGGCTGGGTAGATGTCGTTATTGGTTGAGCAGGCGTTGCGTCAGGCCCAGAAGACGTCTCCGGCAGTGGCTCAGTAGACGTCTCTAGCTGAGCGTCAGATGTCGCTGTCTGCGCCTCCGTAGTCTTCTCCGGCAGCGGCTCAGTGGACGTCTCTAGCTGAGCGTCAGATGTCGCTGTCTGCGCCTCCGTAGTCTTCTCCGGCAGTGGCTCAGTAGACGTCTCTAGCTGAGCGTCAGATGTCGCTGCTTGATTGGGAGTCTCAGGCTGAGCTGGCGTTTGCATCTCCGGCTGTGCGGGCGCTTTGTATTGTGCGGTCTCCGGCTGCGGCTCAGTAGACGTTGCTGGCTGAGTAGGCGTCTCTGATTGTGCGGATGTCTGCATCTCTGGCTGAGCTGGCGTTTGTGTGTCCGGCTGAGTGGGCGACCCGAGCTGCGGCTGAGGTGCAGGCGTCTCTGCCTGCGGCTGAGCAGGTGTCTGCGTCTTCGGCTCAGTAGACGTCTCTGACTGAGCGTCAGGAATCTCTGACTGAGCGTCAGGTATCTTTGGCTGAGAAGGAGCCTCTGGCGTCTCTGGCTCGGCGGGCATCTGCGGCTCTAGCTCAGCAGGTGCCGCTGGCTGAGGAGATGACGTCACTGGCTCTGATTGCGTCTCAGTAGGCGTCTTTGACTCTGGCTGAGCGGGCGCCCCTGCCTGAGCAGGCTTTTCAGGCTGAGGTGCAGGCGTCTCTACCTCCGCCTCAGTAGGCATATCAGGCTCAGGCTGAGCGTCAGGAGTCTCTGTCTGCGGCTGAGCGGGCTTCTGTGGTTCCGCTTGAGCAGGCGTCTCTTGCTGAGCTGGAGTCTCCGACTGCGATTGAGCAGGCGTATCGGGCGGCGGCTGAGAGGGAGTCTCTGACTGAGCGGACGTCTCTGGCTGAGCAGGTATTTCGGCCTGCGGCTGAGCTGCAGGCGTCTCTGACTGCGCGGGCTCTTTGGGTTGAGTCGGTGGCGTCTCCAGTTGAGCGTCAGGCGTGTCGGGCTGAGCCGGAACGTCCAGTTGCGACTGGACAGGCGTCTCTGGCTGAGCAGGCGTCTCCGCCTGAGCGGGAGACTTTGGCAGCGTCTGAGCAGGAGGCGACTCTACTTGAGCTGGAGGCGTCTCTGACTGCGGCTGAGCAGGCATCTCTTGCTGAGCAGCAGGCGTCTTGGGCTGCGCTTGAGCAGAAGACGCCTCGGGCAGAGCTGGAGCCTCGGGCAGAGCTGGAGCCTCTGGCTCAGCTGGCTCGTCTGGTTGAGGTGGCAGCGTATCTGGCTGAGCTGGGCTCTGCGGCTGCGGCTGCGGTTGAGCAGGCGCTTCCGGATCAGCAGGCATTTCTGGCTGGGCAGAGTCTTCTGGTTGAGCGGGAGCGTCTGGCTGAGCCGGCGCCTCTTGCTGCGCAGGCGTCTCAGATTGCGACTGATCTGGAACCTCTGGCTGCGGCTGAGTAGTCGTCTCTGGCTGAATGTCAGAAGAATCTGCTTGCGTGGGCTCTTCTGGTTGAGTAGGTGGTCTCTCCGGTTGAGCAGGCGGCGTCTCTGGCTGCGGCTGTGCTGGCAGTTCTGATTGAGTTGACGGAGTCTCTAGCTGAGGGGTGGGTGACTTTGGCTGGGATTGAATGGGAGTCTCCTGTTGCGGCTGTGCAGGCGTCTCTGTCTCTGACTGGATGGGCTCTCCTGTCAATGGTTGAGTAGGAGTCTCTGTCTCTGTCTGGGCAGACTCTTCTGGCTGCGGCTGCTCAGCAGGCGTCTCTGTCTCCGGTTGCGGCTGAGCGGGAGTCTCTGTCTCTGGCTCAACGGACTCCTCTGGCTGCGACTGAGCGGGCTTTCCTGGCTGACTAGACGGTGCATCTGTCTCTGGTTGAGCAGGGGGGGCCTCTGACTGCGCCTGAGCAGGCGTCTCTGGCTGATGGTTAAGAAGGTCAGGCATCTCTGGCTGAATGTCCGGCTGAGCTGCAGGCATTTTCGGCTGAGTGGGTTCTTCTGGTTGAGCAGGCTGAGCGGGCGTCTCTCCTTGAGCAGGCTGAGCGGGCGTCTCTCCTTGAGCAGGCGGTTGAGCGGGCGTCTCTCCTTGAGCAGGCTGAGCGGGCGTCTCTCCTTGAGCAGGCGGTTGAGCGGGCTGAGCGGGCGTCTCTCCTTGAGCAGGCTGAGCGGGCGTC